>NC_073696.1:164926731-164957674 GCF_029784165.1 Wyeomyia smithii | reverse complement strand
GAAGTCCTTGATTTCAAACTCGCGAACTATGCAAATATTAAAAACAAATTAAACTGTGTCAATTGGCAACAAATTTTTAGAGATGAAGGGAATGTCGAATCATCTGTTAGCGTCTTTTACAAAATTCTGTACAACATCATCTCTCAAGAGTTTCCATTGAAGAAAAAACGACGCCACGCCAACACTAAACATCCAGTCTGGTTTAACAAACAAATGAAAAATTTAAAAAACCGCAAACAAAAAGCCCACAAAATTTTCAAAAAACACAATAGCAGTGAAAATCTAGCAATTTACTTGGAAATATGTGATCAACTGAACTTTGCAATCAGTGATGCATTTGAAGAATTCAATGCAAAAACTGAACTAGAAATTAAGTCTTGTCCAAAGAACTTCTTCAATTACGTCAAAACAAAACTAAAATCAGACAATTTCCCATCAATAATGCAACTCGATGAACATGTTGGTGATAACTCGGAGAAAAATTGCAATCTCTTTGCAAAATTTTTCCAGGAAATCTATACCACATTTTCCGAAGAAAATCGCGACCGCGATTATTTTGCATTTTATCCAGAATATCCAAGAAACATTGGTGTCAACCAACTTCAGGTACAGGATGTTTTGCAGGGTCTGAGAAATTTAGACCCTTCCAAAGGACCTGGACCTGACGGAATACCTCCAGCACTCATGAAAAATCTTTCGAAGGAACTTACATCTCCTTTGTTCTGGCTGTTCAATTTGTCGTTGGAAACTGGAGTCTTCCCAATTATATGGAAAAGCTCATTTTTAGTGCCTATTTTTAAATCTGGGCGTAAATCTGACATACGTAATTATCGTGGAATCGCTATTATCTCTTGTATACCTAAACTCTTCGAGGCAATTGTCAATGAAAAGATATTTGCTCAAGTCAAAATCGAATAACTGACAAACAACACGGCTTCTTCAAAGGCCGCTCTACATCCACAAATTTACTTGAATTCGTAGATTACTCATTGAATGCAATGGATAATGGGAACCATGTTGAAGCTCTTTATACAGACTTTAGCAAAGCATTTGATCGTATTGACATACCAATGCTACTTTTTAAACTGCAAAAAATTGGAAATGAGTCTGGTCTCCTGAAGTGGCTTGAATCATATTTAACAAACAGGCAACAAATAATAAAATTTAATGGAAAAAAGTCAAATCCCATTCAAGTTACTTCAGGTGTTCCCCAAGGCTCCCACTTAGGACCACTTCTTTTTATTTTGTACGTAAACGACATTTCCTTCATCCTCAAAAATATTAAAGTTCTAATATATGCCGACGACATGAAGCTGTTTTTGGAAATAAAAAGTCAAGAAAACATCAATGTATTTCAGAATGAAATCCACACATTTTACATCTGGTGTTTATAAAAATGGACCTATAAACAGTATGATGAATTCTTATAATCAACACTGCGAAGCCATTGACTTTACGATGTCCCGGTATAAACTAAAACAGTATTTCAAGTCCTTGAGGCTGAGGACACAAAATTAATTTGTTTTATGTTCGTGTATAGTTTAGAAATTATTGTAACCAGTCTACATATATGATTGACGAAATAAATAAATATAAATATATATATATATATATATATATATATATATATATATATATATATATATATATATATATATATATATATATATATATATATATATATATATATATATATATATATATATATATATATATATATATATATATATATATATATATATATATATATATATATATATATATATATATATATATATATATATATATATATATATATATATATATATATATATATATATATATGAAGGCATCGAAGTTGTCGCATGTCAAATGACAATACAAGGTAAAGAGCTTTGTATTGCCTCAATATATATTCCTCCCAGAGCACAGGTTGGGCAACGGTTGCTCTTTGATTTAATAGAACTTCTTCCCTCGCCACGTTTGATTTTGGGAGACTTCAACTCTCATGGTGTGGCTTGGGGTTCCCCCTACAATGATAACCGCTCCTCTTTAATCTATAACCTTTGCGATGACTTCGACATGACTATTTTGAACAACGGTGAAATGACACGTATCCCGAAACCTCCAGCGCGCCCAAGCGCTTTGGATCTATCCTTATGTTCGACGTCGCTACGGTTGGATTGCACATGGAAGGTAATCCTCGATCCTCACGGTAGCGACCATCTGCCTATTCTTATTTCAATTTACAATTATTTATTTCTTATTTACAATTATTTATTTCTTATTTCAAAAAACCTAGGCGTAATCTTAGACTCCAAACTCACATTCATAGAACATTATAATACAATTATCAACAAAGCAAATAGTATGCTGGGCTTTATAAAACGCTTCGGCCACAATTTTCAAGACCCATATACAATCAAACTATTATATATTACATACGTCCGACCAATTCTGGAATATTGTAGCATTGTATGGAATCCCTATATTGCCACACATGAAGAACGCATTGAATCTGTCCAAAAACAATTTCTTTTGTACGCGCTTCGTAAGCTAAATTGGACATCATTTCCCTTACCATCTTATGAAGCACGCTGCATGCTTATAGACATACAAGCACTTAAAGAACGCCGCGATCTTTCAATGCTTTATTTTATCAATGACATTATTTCTCAACGCGTGCAATCTACTCAATTATTATCACAACTAAATTTTTATGCACCCAGTCGTCAATTAAGAAATCGTAAAATATTTTCGGAAAATTCTCACAGAACAAACTACTCAAAAAATGGCCCAATAAATCGCATGATGCGTCACTATAACCAGCACTGCGAAAATATCGACATCACCATGGGCAGAAATCAAATAAAAAAACGACTAACTACTGGAAATAATGTATAGAATATAAGAAAACATTGTATTATTATAACTGTAGTCTACATTTGCTTGACGAAATAAATAAATTGTAAATTGTAAATTACTAACGGTTCAACTCACATGCGACCAATTGACATTCCGTATGACCTCACACGGAATGTCGATTGGAAGTTATACGAGGAAATGATTTCAAAAGCGGTCGAGTCGATTCAACATCACCCACCACTTGAAGAATACAACCTCCTCGCGGGCTTAATCCTCGACGCCGCGTTGCAAGCCCAAACGAAGAAATATCCCGGCGTAACGATCAAAGAGCGGCCTCCCACTCCGTGGTGGGACAAAGAGTGCTCCGATGTCTACACGCAAAGATCCGACGCGTTTTTGGCCTTCCAGAAGGGAGGTATACCCGACTACTATATACGGTATTCGGAGCTTAATACCAAGCTTAAAAGCCTGGCTAAAGCAAAAAAACGCGGATATTGGCGTCGGTTCGTGGATATTTGATTTTGCCAGGAAAGTATGTCCGGACTCTGTTCCTGCGCAAAACTTTGTTCGCGATACGTCTCCGGGTCACGACGCGATAGAATCACCTTTTACAATGGCAGAATTTTCAGTTGCCCTCCTGTCCTGTAACAATAACGCACCTGGGTTAGATAGAATCAAATTCAACTAGTTGAAGAATCTACCCGGCAATGCCAAGAGGCGCTTGTTGAACTTGTTCAATAAGTTTCTGGAGCAAAACATTGTACCGCAGGATTGGAGGCAAGTGAAGGTGATCGCCATCCAAAAACCAGGGAAACCAGCTTCTGATCACAACTCTTATAGGCCGATTGCAATGCTATCCTGTATCCGGAAATTGATGGAAAAAATGATACTCCGTCGTTTAGACCACTGGGTCGAATCAAATGGTCTACTATCAGATACTCAATTTGGCTTCCGCCGTGCCAAAGGGACGAATGATTGTCTTGCGTTGCTTTCAACAGATACTCAGCTGGCGTATGCTCGCAAAAAACAAATGGCGTCTGCGTTCTTGGACATTAAAGGGGGCTTTTGATTCCGTTTCTATTGACATTCTTTCGGGTAAACTTCACCGACAAGGATTTTCTCCAATTTTGAACAATTTTTTGCACAATTTGCTGTCCGAAAAGCACATGCATTTTACGCACGGCGATTTGGCAACTTTTCGCATTAGCTACATGGGCCTTCCCCAGGGCTCATGTTTAAGCCCCCTTCTTCACAACTTTTATATAAATGACATCGACGAATGTCTGGCAAATACATGCACGATAAGACAACTTGCAGACGACAGTGTAATCTCTGTTACAGGAGCCAAAGCTGCCGATTTGCAAGGACCATTGCAAGATACCTTGGACAATTTGTCTGCTTGGGCTTTACAGCTAGGTATAGAATTCTCTCCGGAGAAAACTGAGATAGTAGTTTTTTCTAGGAAGCATGAACCTGCTCAGCTTCAAACACAATTAATGGGTAAAACGATTTCTCAGGTTTTGGTACACAAATATCTTGGTGTCTGGTTCGACTCTAAAGGCACCTGGGGTTGTCACGTTAGGTATCTGATGAAAAAATGTCAACAAAGAGTGAATTTTCTTCGTACAATAACCGGACAATGGTGGGGAGCCCACCCAGGAGACCTTATAAGGCTTTACCAAACAACGATATTGTCTGTCATTGAGTACGGGTGTTTCTGCTTCCGCTCCGCAGCAAACACACATTTGATCAAACTGGAGCGAATACAATATCGTTGTTTGCGTATCGCCTTGGGTTGCATGCAGTCGACCCATACGATGAGTTTGGAGGTCTTAGCTGGAGTACTACCATTGAAAAACCGCTTCTGGAGCCTGTCTTCTCGCATTCTTATCAAATGTGAGGTCTTGAACCGTCCTGTGATTGAAAATTTTGAAAGGTTAATCGAACTTAATTCTCAAACCCGTTTTATGACATTGTATTTCAATCACATGTCCCATAATATTAACCCTTCTTCGAATATTCCAAATCGTGTCGACTTATCAAATACTTCTGATTCTACTGTGTTTTTCGATACATCCATGATAGAAGAAACTCGTGGAATCCCGGATCATTTACGCGTGCAGCAGATCCCCAAAATTTTTTCCAATAAATATCGAAACATCAACTGCGACAATATGTTCTACACTGACGGATCACTTCTTGATGGGTCCACTGGCTTCGGTATCTTCAATAACAATTTAACCGTCTCCCATAAGCTTGATAATCCTGCTTCTGTTTACGTCGCAGAATTGGCTGCAATTCAGTACACCCTAGGGATTATCGAAAAAATGCCCACGGACCATTATTTCATCTTAACGGACAGTCTCAGTTCCATTGAGGCTCTCCGATCGATGAAAGATGTTAAGCACTCTCCGTATTTCCTGGGGAAAATACGGGAACATCTGAGTGCTTTATCTGAAAAATCGTATCCGATTACCTTAGCGTGGGTCCCTTCTCACTGCTCGATACCGGGCAATGAGAAAGCGGAATCTTTGGCTATGGTGGGCGCAACAAACGTTGGAATTTATGAAAGACCAATTGCCTTTAATGAATTTTTCTAATTTGTACGTCAGAATACGATCATCAGTTGGCAAAATGCTTGGACCAGAGGGGAACTGGGAAGGTGGTTACATTCCATAATCCCCAAGGTGTCGACGAACCCGTGGTTCAAGGGGTTGGATGTAGGTATGGATTTCATTTGCGTGATGTCCCGGCTTATGTCCAATCACTATAGATTTGACGCGCATCTCCGTCGTGTTGGGCTCGGGGAGAGTGGTATCTGTGAAGGTTATATATATATATATATATATATATATATATATATATATATATATATATATATATATATATATATATATATATATATATATATATATATATATATATATATATATGTATATATATATATATATATATATATATATATATATATATATATATATATATATATATATATATATATATATATATATATATATATATATATATATATATATATATATATATATATATATATATATATATATATATATATATATATATATATATAAATATATATAATATTTCAATCACATGTCCCATAATATTAACCCTTCTTCGAATATTCCAAATCGTGTCGACTTATCAAATACTTCTGATTCTACTGTGTTTTTCGATACATCCATGATAGAAGAAACTCGTGGAATCCCGGATCATTTACGCGTGCAGCAGATCCCCAAAATTTTTTCCAATAAATATCGAAGCATCAACTGCGACAATATGTTCTACACTGACGGATCACTTCTTGATGGGTCCACTGCCTTCGGTATTTTCAATAACAATTTAACCGTCTCCCATAAGCTTGATAATCCTGCCTCTGTTTACGTCGCAGAATTGGCTGCAATTCAGTACACCCTAGGGATTATCGAAAAAATGCCCACGGACCATTATTTCATCTTAACGGACAGTCTCAGTTCCATTGAGGCTCTCCGATCAATGAAAGATGTTAAGCACTCTCCGTATTTCCTGGGGAAAATACGGGAACATCTGAGTGCTTTATCCGAAAAATCGTATCAGATTACCTTAGCGTGGGTCCCTTCTCACTGCTCGATACCAGCCTTTAATGAATTTTTCTCATTTGTACGTCAGAATACGATCATCAGTTGGCAAAATGCTTGGACCAGAGGGGAACTGGGAAGGTGGTTACATTCCATAATCCCCAAGGTGTCGACGAACCCGTGGTTCAAGGGGTTGGATGTAGGTCGGGATTTCATTTGCGTGATGTCCCGGCTTATGTCCAATCACTATAGATTTGACGCGCATCTCCGTCGTGTTGGGCTCGGGGAAAGTGGTATCTGTGCCTGTGGTGAAGGTTATCACGACATAGAGCACGTTGTTTGGTCATGCCCTGTACACCGTGACGCCAGGTCTAAATTAATAGCTTCCCTGCAGGCCGAAGGTAGGCAGTCGGCTGTTCCTGTTCGTGATGTCTTGGCAAGCCGTGACCTATCCTACATGTCCCTTATATACGTTTTCCTGAAATCCATCCACGCCCCAGTTTAGTCCTACCCCCTTCCGCCTGCATCCAGCCTAACGACAAGAGCACGTTAAGACCCCGGATCCGGAAACAGCAATCAGACCCGCACGATACTCTCAAGGCCCGAGGGAGACAACCCAATATGCCAGTCCGTAATATCTTGGCCCAGCAGCGGAGCATGTGCTTACCTATGGCAATGAAAACCATCATACAGTAAACCAGTGCTTTAAATGCAAAATATTATAGCTTTAAGTTACATTTAGTTTCAGCTCGTAGTCGGCAGCGAGGATAAAAAATTTGCTTTTAGCTATTAAGATACTTTAGAAAGTGAGCTGGTTATATATATATATATATATATATATATATATATATATATATATATATATATATATATATATATATATATATATATATATATATAAATTTTTTTTTTTGTTCATCTATAAGTTATCTGACACGGCACAAATACAATTTAATGTTTAACGGCGCCAATTATCAAATATATATATATATATATATATATTTATATATATATATATATATATATATATATATATATATATATATATATATATATATATATATATATATATATATATATATATATATATATATATATATATATATATATATATATATATATATATAACCAATACAACCAACTTTGTCGAAGACAAAAATTTCGTATCTGTTACTCAAATTGACTTAGAGAGTTTCTATTGAAAATAGACCTGTCAAAACACATTTTTCAATGTGACATATTTTTTTCTATTTGCTAGGCATTCACTATGTTCTACAATGTTGTTGGTAGCATCAATATACACAACTGTCTGGAAGGTACTATATTTGTATTGTTTGAAAAACTATGAGTTATGGTTTATTTTTTATTTATTTTCGCCATATTTCAAATCACTGTATCTTTCATAGGGGCAGGTAGATGCAGATTCGGTCATCAGCAGAAAGTCGTGGACTAACGAAACCACCAGCGTTTGAAAGTTCTATTGTTATACTTTCATATGCTTACTACCGAATCTGCATCTAGCTGCCCCTAAGAAAGATACAGTGATTTGAAATATGGCGCAAAAAAATAAAAAATAGACCATAACTCATAGTTTTTCAAACAATACAAATATAGTACCTTCCAGACAGTTGTGTATATTGATGCTACTGACAACATTGTAGAACATAGTGAAGGCCTAGCAAATAGAAAAAAAATATGTTACATTGAAAAATGTGTTTTGACAGGTCTATTTTCAATAGAAACTCTCTAAGTCAATTTGAGTAACAGATACGAATTTTTTGTTTTCGACAAAGTTGGTTGTATTGGTTATACCTATAACTTTACCGAATACACCAACTCTGTATCTCGATGGAGCAAAAAAATAAATTTTTTATCTCACTTCTGGGAAGATTAATCATAAATCTCACAAGACCAAAAGATGCAGGAGGTCTTACCCACCATCTTTGCTGAAGACGTCATAATTGTATATTCAACGTACGTGAAGTTATCAATGTAGCGCGTCAAAATCGACTTTTGAACCACTGTGCATAGGGTTCATAACTTCAAATGGTAGGTTTTTTGATGCTTAACAACTTGACCCAAGACACTAAGGAGATAGGGTGTCACAAAAAAAAACTAGAGCTGTTCAAAGTTGGGTATGTCGAAATTTATGTCGCATATCATTTTTGAAGTAGAATACTTCTCTCAGGAAGTTCGGCTACATAGGGATGTGAAATGAAAATCTAAAACCGAAAAAAGTGAAAAATATGTCCAATTTCAAATGCTAATAAATCGGTTAGTATTCGATGGATTTCCTTCGTTCTTGCAGCAAAAGATTGGAAAATCTTCTAAGATTCTTCCCAAAATAAGATAATTGTAATTTTATTATTCACACTATTGTACTATTGAAAATAGTTAAGCCTTGTCAAAACGAAAAATTCGACCTCTGATTGGTCGTTATATGCTTGCTTCCCAAGCACGGTCGACAGGTTCATATACCTTGCAATTGAAAACATGCTATTTGGCCTATATAAGAGCCTGTTTCAGCCGGAGCCGCTCATAATAGTTCTAGACAGCGACAACAGCAGTCGTCCTTCCTTAGCAGCAGCACTAGCTCTGTGGTTGGTCTTCACGTCTCAGGAGCAGCGCGGTTTTTTTCCGATTTTGAACAGCAAAATGCTTTTTTGAAGGCAAATAAAAAAATAATTGAAGGTTAATAATTTTCTGGCATCAACACAAGCAGACATTCTGTGCGGGATGCAATCAAATTCTGTTGTAGTTGTCTAATTTTTACTTTATTTAGTAAACTCCCCACTGTAGGGGCAGCGCAAACGCTGCGATCAGCATAACCGACATTGAATAATAAACTGCCCTGTTAGAACGCATTCACAAAAGCAGTCAGTTCGACTATGCAGAGCTAATATAAAGACGATTCAATCAATCAGCGTAAACAGAATTTCGTCGTCTCCCAGCTGCCAAGTTGCAACATGATGCAACAAGCAACAGCGAGCAAACGAAATCGCTTGATGTTACAAACCGCAATAAGATACGGGTTAAAACCGTTGCGTGTGTGAGAGCACCATCGGTGTTTATTCGCTGGATACACTATCTACTGTCTACTGAACGCAATAATCTGCTTACATGCGACACGGGGACGGGAACATTTTATTCAACCAAGCTGCACAACACGACACAAAACATGTTATTTTGTTGCTTCAATGGGAGTGCTATCGGTCCGGCTCGACAGAATGTTCACAAGAAATCATTTTTGTGCATCCGTGCTACGAAACTGAGGAAAAACTTTAGAAACTGAAAAAAGAGGTGGAGCTTATCAAATGATCGCTCTGAGCCGGAATGAAGTCACACATATTTTTCAAGTTATGTCATTCCACCACCTACGAAAAATAATTCATTCCTATTTTCATCCCTATATAAGAGCCTGTTTCAGCCGGAGCCGCTCATAATAGCGACAAGTCGTCCTTCCTTAGCAGCAGCACTAGCCCTGTGGTTGGTCACCACGTCTCAGGAGCAGCGCGGTTTTTCTCAGCGTGTGTCGCCAGACAGCCATTATTTCCCCCGTGTTGGGGCAGCATGAAGATTGCCATCAGGAAATCCAATTTTGGAAATCAAAATACCTTTTTGAAGGCAAATAAACAAGTCATTGAAAGTTAATCATTTTTGTCAACGCAAGCAAGCATTCTGTGTTGCATCCTAACAATTTAAATTTGTCGCACCCGTCTAATTTACTGAATGTGAAATAGCTTCCACAGTGCATGTTGTCCGTGTATCTTAATTCCCCCAATGTTAGGGCAGCTCAAAGGTTGTAATTAGCAACCGATTTTGAACCGCAACATGCTTTTTTTAAGGCAAATAAAAAAATAATTGAAGGTTAATAATTTTCTGGCATCAACACAAGCAGACATTCTGTGCGGGATGCAATCAAATTCTGTTGTAGTTGTCTAATTTTCACTTTATTTAGTAAACCCCTCACTGTAGCGGCAGCGCAAAGGCTGCGATCAGCATAACCGACATTGAATAATAAACTGCCCTGTTAGTACGCATTCACAAAAGTAGTTAGTTCGACTATGCAGAGCTAATATGAAGTCGATTCAATCAATCAGCATAAACAGAATTTCGTCGTCTCCCAGCTGCTAAGTTGCAACATGATGCAACACGCAACAGCGAGCAAACGAAATCGCTTGATGTTACAAACCGCAATAAGATACGGGTTAAAACCGTTGCATGTGTGAGAGCACCATCGGTGTTTATTCGCTGGATACACTATCTACTGTCTACTGAACGCAATAATCTGCTTACATGCGACATGGGGACTGGAACATTTTATTCAACCAAGCTGCACAACACGACACAAAACATGTTATTTTGTTGCTTCAATGAGAGTGCTATCGGTCCGGCTCGACAGAATGTTCACAAGAAATCATTTTTGTGCATCCGTGCTACGAAACTGAGGAAAAACTTTAGAAACTGAAAAAAGAGGTGGAGCTTATCAAATGATCGCTCTGAGCCGGAATGAAGTCACACATATTTTTCAAGTTATATCATTCCACCACGAACGTAAAATAATTCATTCCTATTTTCATCCCTATATAAGAGCCTGTTTTAGTCGAAGCCGCTCATAATAGTTCTGAACAGCGACGACAGCAGTCCTCCCTTAGCAGCAGCGGGAGCGAGCAGTGGGTACCATCGATAGCGGATAGCGGCCACAACTGTGGCATGGCTGCGAATAAGCGTAGCAGTTTCAGCTGATCTCACCATCGATAGCAGCAGGGCCAGCAGATGCAGGTACAGCGGATACCAATGGCGGCCACAACTGTGGCATGGCTACGGATAGCGTTACAGTTGCTCAGCAGTTGGGCCAGCGTATAGCGGCCACAACTGTGGCATGGCTATGCATGGCGTAGCTGTTGCAGCGGGTATATCAGCATCGATAGTAGCAGGGTCAGCTGATGCAACGACACTCCCTTCACTAAAATGCTGTTTCAGTGTGGTAGCGGGAAGCATCAGCAGCAGGCTTGCATGAAGTGAATACATTAGTCAGCAACTTTCTCTAAGGCCTCTGCCATAGTAGACGCGAAAAGCGGCGCGAACCGATTCGCTCGGCCGTAGGTTGATGTACAGCTCTACTGATGGCTGTACATTAACCTACAGCTGAGCGAATCGGTTCGCGTCGCTTTTCGCGTCTATTATGGCAGAGGCCTAATGGGAAAGTTGTATCAGTTTGTTCAGAAGAATATTATTGTCGGTAATATTACAGAGATGCGATTGCGTAAATCCGATTTTGAATTGAACAATTGTTCTTTTGAGAACAAATAACACACTTATTTGAAGAGTTAATAGCTTTTGGTACCAACAGCAGTATAGTGACAGCCTCAGCGGTAGATGCAGATGCAGCCGGTACTTCCCTGAGGCCGATGTAAAGGTAAATGGGAGCAGCACGGCGAAACAGTTCGGGTTATGCTTAGACGCGCGTCATTTTTCGTTGTTGATATTCCCCACATGGAACGACGCGCTTTCGTATGATAGCGGTGGTATTAGCGGTAGATGCATTTGCCAACACTTCCTCCAGTAAAGCCGTGTCTAGTTTTCAATGTGAAAACACCTTTCTCATTGTGTTGACCGTGCGCCTTAGTCCTCACTATCAATGATAAATTGAACAATTGTCCTTATAAGGACAACAAATGAATTAATGAAGATTTAATTTTGAATTAGAATACTTCTCTCAGGAAGTTCGGCTACATAGGGATGTAAAATGAAAATCTAAAACTGAAAAAAGTGAGAAAAATTTCAAATGCTAAAAAATCGGTTAGTTTTCGATGGATTTCCTTCGTTTTTGCAGCAATCGATTAGAAAATCTTCTAAGATTCCTACCAAATGCATGAAATTGCAATTTTTTCATTCGAACTATTGTACTATTGAAAACTCTTAAGCCTTGTCAAAACACAAAATTCGACCTCTGATTGGTCGTTATACCGCGCTTTCCCAAGCACGGTCGGCAGAGTTATGGACCTAGTAAATTGGGAATGCATCATTTGGCCTATATAAGAGCTTCATCAGATAATAAACAAACATTTCATCGGATATTAAATTGAACAACTGAAATTTGAAGAACACAAATGATTATTTGAAGAGTTAATATTTTCTCGTTTTGCGCTATAATCCAAAGTTAATTATCTTCATCTACATGCATACTCTGATTATTATTACGTGTTCGCGTCGCTTAGTGTTTGGCTACGGTCATGCAGAACGCAAATAACGGCGCGATGCGATTTGGCAAGACGAAATCTGTTGAAATGTATACCTCTACTTCGCCTTTAAAAGAGCTGTACATTTCACCACGGTAAGAAGAATCACGTCGCGCCGGCATTAGCGTTCTGCATAACCGTAGCCTTTGTTCCGTTCCCGTTTTATGATGTCGTATTAAATGTGCATATTACAATTCGGCAGCACTTCAACTTCTCATTTGCACAAATTTAAAAATATCCAATGAATTTCATTCAAAATATCAGACAAAAAGAAATTACAATACTGCCAATGAACGGTCAACGTTTATTTACTAGAAAAAATGACTGACACGCAAGCAGCCAGGTTATCTTTCTTGTAAAAGTATTCTACTTCAACCTTGCGGTCGTGGCTTTGCATACAACCTTCTTGTGATTTTTCTGCCAACACTGCCAGTGTACCGGCGTTAGTCAGATTTACATCAGAAGCAACCTCTGAAACACGTTGTAGATTCTACCTACACCTAGAATATTGACCTTAATATGTTTGCTTGATCCAGATGTGTGTACAAACTCGTAACGACAGGTTACTTCTGATAGGAATCCTACTGACGCCGGTACATTGGTAATGTTGGCAGAAAACAAGATTTTCTGCATTCAAATCGACATACTCAACTTTGAACAGCTATAGCTCTTCTTAGGGACATTCCAGCTCTTCAGTGTCCTCTGCAAAGTTGTTAGGCTTTTAAAATACTATATTTTAACGCAATGTAGTGCATTATTAGATCATCATTGAGCTCTCTAGAAAGGTAAATACAAAAGTAGGTTTTCCCATATAAATTTTCATACAAATTTGAAATGCAATGCGCCAAGCGGAGACAAAACCAATCGACTTCCGATAAGTTCAGGGTTGTTTGGGGCCCCAAAAGGAACTTGGTTTTGGAAAATATATATATATATATATATATATATATATATATATATATATATATATATATATATATATATATGATCGCGCACGGCCCTACGTTGTGTTCTAATTTCGCCCTTTGGCATCACGAGAGGGCAATTAAGGCCCAGGGACGAGTTTTCTTTTCTCATCGCGAAATACACAATCTTTACTATACTGACAGTTTATTCTATGTATAATATTTACAATAGTGGCAGCGTGACAGCGCTGCCACCGTACGTTTATCGACAAACCACTAACGACTAACACTGGCGCTGCTCTGAAGAGCGCTTTTATAGGCTGCCTCTCGGACGGCAGCATTGTCGAGCCAGAACAAAGATTAAAATAATCGCGCGCAAACCAGCGTCGCTTGGGCCTCAGCTGGTCACTCACGGATGACACTAATGCCCAGCTGAGGCGGGAGTTTTGGCGCGAACAATATATATATATATATATATATATATATATATATATATATATATATATATATATATATATATATATATATATATATATATATATATATATATATATATATATATATATATATATATATATATATATATATATATGTGGATTTTCCGATTTGTATGCAATTTGCTTTGTTAATAATGTTTCTACAGAGAGCATCATCCGTAAGAAGAGATAGACATACATAGCGCATTCTTAGAAGGAATTGACAAATTTTCAGTTGTTTGTTTGCCAGTTGACAACTACTGCTAATAATTCAATAAAACGTGAATCATAGTGTATTGTACAGTGAAAAATTGAAACGGGTTTCGTTTACCAATTACAAGTTGATTTTTCAATTAATTGTGAATATTTCGGTTAGAGAAGCGAAGGAAGGACTGATTGTGGAGCAGCTCAAAAATAATTCAATACAAGGAGCAATACTTAAAGGAAAATTCAACGGTGAGGAAGTGCTGATACTAGAAATTCCCCTAATTTCCACAGAGTGTCCATTAGAGTTCAAACGTATACCAAATCCTGTACGCCTTGCATTCGATATGACCATCAACAAACCACAACCCAAGTAACAATCTAAATGCTTCAAAGACTTAAGCAGGTATTAGACGACGCAAATATCTGCTATTTTTGGTACGATTTTTATTTGCACAAAATAAAATCTGTATTGAAAAATAGCAAATATTTGCTTCGTCTAATATCTGCTTTAGGATTGTTTTGCTTTTGTTTTATATCGACTTGAATTAAAGTCATTAATTATATGTTGGTTTTATTTGATAGCCATGAAATATGATCCGCAAATATCATTTACAGCCATACTATGCCAACCGTTATATACATGAAGTTGTATGATAGTCCCTCTGATGACAAAATAAAACTAAAAACCTGCAGACTATAACTGTGGATAAAATATAACTTGATGATCGTAACTTAGGCAAATTAATACCATGATAGGCTTGCTTGGTTTTATATATGCTATATTTTGATCAAATTAAGAGAATGAGTTATGATCAAGAATTTAGAGTGCGTTCTAGGGTTTTTTTGAAAACAATATGTCGCCTTGAATAATATAATGCAAAATTATGAAATTCAATCCTTTATCAGCATTTTATTTTACAATATCACCTATACCACAGAGCAGTTTTGAAATTCGCATGATAAATAAAGTCATACATTTACCAAAATATGACAAATCATGGCATTTATTTACTTATCACCTTAGTTCACAGGAATTAAATTTTGATTAAATATTTATTTTCTACAAAATTACGGCGGTGCGCAGTAATTTTGATAAAATTTGTGGCTGGTTTTACCATAAATATTTCACGGCATGTGTTTTTACATGCACGAAAACAATTTGAATGATTATAATATTTAATCATTATAGAGAGAGAACTTTTAATGGATCCCAATAATGCAAATGAAAATTATTTAATGAGATTTGAGTATCCTGCCAAATTAACAAGAAACGCGAGAGATTATTTAGATGAAGGAAGATTTGTTGTACAGAATTACAATACGAATTCGTGTAAAATATTGTATGTATATTTTGTAGAAAAAGAAATATTTAAACCAAAAGTAGAGGAGAATTTTCTAGAAATAAACTGGGACGTCATATGGTTTAATATCAGCCAAACATTTTTGCAGAAGGAAGATCGTTCAAAAATATTTGAAATAATCAATGATTTGATTCCCAACAAAAAAATAAAAACTGGTAGAATATGGAATACGAAGAACTAGTGATACTTGCGAAAATTGTCTAGCGATTGATACAAATGAACACAGGTTAAAAAGCTGTCCAGCAACTACTGAAATAAGATGTTGGGTAGAATCAACCCTAAGAATAAAAATGATCATAGAATTTAGAGACCTTGAAGATATACTGTTAAGTGTTTTAGATTTCAAATGTTTCCGACAGAAATCAGCCCTATGGTTAGTTAGCCACTACTGATTTTCCAAGACAGTTCAGAATGTTTTTGAATATTTGTTGAAGAGACTGTTTGTACAAAAATGTAAACTGTTACCATTAAATTTTATTTTAATAAAAAAAAAACTCACACATTTCTGTTCTCACGACACTGTCTGAAATCAAAGTTGTCATTGAGAAAAGAACGCCAAGATAAGATTCATTGCTTGACACTAAATTTGGAGAATATATCTTAGTTAAAATTTCTAGGTCATTCTATGGCGAGCAAGTCGGCCTGTTGAAAACATCTGGTCTATGGTAGAGCGCATGTTAGGGGCCATCCACATTCCACGTGGACTGCTGTGGGGGGAGGGATGGTTGTGGAATGTCCGCGGTTCATACAGAATTTTTAGAATTTATATGTGCTTGTTAACGATAAATCGTCACACACACCTTCACAAGAGATGCTGAATTGTATGCCCGTGTATTGGTGTTCTCCTGCTCCTGCTTGAAACCTGGTCAAAATTAAAGTTTAAAAAGCCTTATATTTTTTAATTACTACAGCTTTTCTTTCATGGTGCCCATAGGGGGGGAAAAGCTTGTAAAAATTATCAAAAGGGGGTGCATGAACTGAAGAAGGTTGAAAACCACTGGGCTATATGTAAAAGGTATTGTTCGCTTAAAACAGATTTGTAACTTTCCTCTATAAACTGTACTTACTGCATGTGTACCTATTTTTGTGTGCTACACTGTATAAGCTTCTGATGCTTTTTCTAGCACTTACTTTTTTCAAGCACTTTTATGGCAATTTCACTTTAATCGGGTAATAAATATTCTAAGCTGTTGGTTTTGCGTCTTCCTCTGTAGTCTACTAATTCTTGACGGCTTGCTAAGGGTGTGTTTGAGAGATTGTACAGCTTTGAGTTGTGGTGGTAGTGGATTGGCTGTCATGGTTGTCTGTTTTGTTTTGGTTGATGTTCTTTATCGAGTGTATAATACCAGCGTATATGGTGTTCAGTCCCTCAGTGTCTGTGCGTTTGTTTATGCTATTTTCTGTGTTGGCAATATGGCAAATTTCTAAAAACGGGAGTGCTTGTGGTTTGTTGTGTCTGTCTATAATTTTTGTTTGTTGAAAATCAAACCGGTGATTCTGTGTGATACTGTGATGCATTAGTGCTGTTTTTTTCCTTAAGTGAACTAATTTGGGTATCTGTTTCGTTGTGACCTTGTTGCAGTAGTTTGTCCCAGGTGTTATAGTGCGTCCGGTGTCCACTAATTCTAGTTTTAAGCATGTTTGTTGTCATTCCCACGTAGCAGGCGCTGCAGTCTTTACACGGTATGTTGTAGATGACGTTGCTCTGGTGTTCATGTGGAATGGGGTCTTTAACATTTGTGAACAACTGTTTAACTGTTTTTATGTTGCGGTGTGCAAGTCGTATGTGTTTGTAATCGTTTTTTAGGTGCTTGTCGATTCGGTTCGACAGGTATGGTATGTATGGTATCGAACGGTAAGTATATTCCAGGTTTTCACTAGGTGTTTCCTGCGGTGCCGTGATGTTTTCCTGCATTCGGCTTATTAATCTGTTTATTAGTGCTTTCGGGTAGTTGTTTAGTCTCAATTGTTTGTGAATGATGCGAGCCTTATCATCGTTCTGTAGATTAGTGGATAGCTTGTCAACTCGTCTGATGAAATTTTTAGCCATGTTAATTTTGTGATGGAGCGGGTGGAACGAAAAGTAGTCTAAAAATCTGCCACTGGCGATTGGTTTCATATACCATTCTGTTTTAATGCTTTGATTTTCTTGTCTTATCAGTGTCATGTCTAGAAACGGTAGTCGTCTATTGTTTTCCATTTCGTAGGTGAATTGAATATGTTCGTTGTAGCTGTTGAAAGTCTCTAATACATGGTTTAGTTGATTCGCGGGCAGTGCTAGTAGAAGATCATCTACATATTTTTTCAGGAATGGGGGCTTGAATGTTAGTAATGGTATAACTGTGTCCAAAAGTGTTTCCATTACTAAATCTGCTAGTGTGGGCGAGATGGGATTCCCCATTGCGGTGCCAAAGATCTGTTGGAAATGTTGTCCGTTGTATTTACAGTAGCTTGATTCTATGCAGAATTCAACTATTTCGATAAACAAATCTAGGTTTATGTTCGTATAAACTTTGGTTTTCACCCATGTTTTATTATGTTGTGTGTAACTAATGTTTTGGGAATCGATGTGAATATCGATGTAACGTCGAGGGAAATTAGGACGTAATCAGGTGGCAATGTAACTGTGTTAATAAAATCGCAAAATGTAAATGAATCCTTCATGTTGTATCGGCTCTCGATGGAGTTTTGTATGATTCCTATATATTTCGAAAGGTTGTAAGCGGGAGCAGTCATGTTTGGCACTACTGGCCTTAGTGGTAGATTGGGTTTGTGCGCTTTGGGCTGTCCGTATATTCTGGGGCATATGGCATTATATGTTGTTAGTCTTGTTGCGGTCTGTTTGTCGATAAGATTTAGATTGAGCAATCGTTTAACAAATTCATTGTTTGTTCTTTGGTATCGTGATGTTGGATCGCGTGGTATTGGGAGATATGTTTTGTCGTCGGTGAGCATATTAAGCATCTTCTGTTTGTATTCATCTGTTGGCATTATGACTGTTTTATTACCTTTGTCCGATTGGATGGCGAGTACATCTGGGTTATCGCGAAAGAAATGTTTTGTAATTTTCGTAGCTTTTTCACAGAATTTCGTCAGTTCATCTTTTTGGGTTATATTTTTGTTGTAATGGATGTAGTTTTGGACTGAATTTGCTATTGCGCACCTTGTGCGGTCCTAGATAGAAGTGTCTGGATTAGTTTTCAGTATACTTTCAACGTCAGCTAGGAGATGATAAAACGGTATCTGGGCGATGTTGGTTGGAAGTGCAAATTTTCGGCCTAGGCTGAGTAATATTTCTGTTTCTATTGGTAAGGCTTTTTGAGTGCTGTTATGTATAGCATGTTATGTATTTTCGAAATATATAGAGGAAAAATCATACAAAACTCCATCGAGAGCCGATACAACATGAAGGATTCATTTACATTTTGCGATTTTATTAACACAGTTACATTGCCACCTGATTACATCCTAATTTCCCTCGACGTTACATCGCTATTCACATCGATTCCCAAAACATTAGTTACACACAACATAATAAAACAATGGGAGAAAATCAAAGTTTATACGAACATAAACCTAGATTTGTTTATCGAAATAGTTGAATTCTGCATAGAATCAAGCTACTGTAAATACAACGGACAACATTTCCAACAGATCTTTGGCACCGCAATGGGGAATCCCATCTCGCCCACACTAGCAGATTTAGTAATGGAAACACTTTTGGACACAGTTATGCCATTACTAACATTCAAGCCCCCATTCCTGAAAAAATATGTAGGGCTCCATCACAAAATTAACATGGCTAAAAATTTCATCAGACGAGTTGACAAGCTATCCACTAATCTACAGAACGATGATAAGGCTCGCATCATTCACAAACAATTGAGACTAAACAACTACCCGAAAGCACTAATAAACAGATTAATAAGCCGAATGCAGGAAAACATCACGGCACCGCAGGAAACACCTAGTGAAAACCTGGAATATACTTACCGTTCGATACCATACATACCATACCTGTCGAACCAAATCGACAAGCATCTGAAAAACGATTACAAACACATACGACTTGCACACCGCAACATAAAAACAGTTGTTCACAAATGTTAAAGACCCCATTCCACATGAACACCAGAGCAACGTCATCTACAACATACCGTGTAAAGACTGCAGCGCCTGCTACGTGGGAATGACAACAAACATTCTTAAAACTAGAATTGGTGGACACCGGACGCACTATAACACCTGGGACAAACTACTGCAACAAGGTCACAACGAAACAGATACCCAAATTAGTTCACTTAAGGAAAAAACAGCACTAATGCATCACAGTATCACACAGAATCACCGGTTTGATTTTCAACAAACAAAAATTATAGACAGACACAACAAACCACAAGCACTCCCGTTTTTAGAAATTTGCCATATTGCCAACACAGAAAATAGCATAAACAAACGCACAGACACTGAGGGACTGAACACCATATACGCTGGTATTATACACTCGATAAAGAACATCAACCAAAACAAAACAGACAACCATGACAGCCAATCCACTACCACCACAACTCAAAGCTGTACAATCTCTCAAACACACCCTTAGCAAGCCGTCAAGAATTAGTAGACTAAAGAGTAAGACGCAAAACCAACAGCTTAGAATATTTATTACCCGATTAAAGTGAAATTGCCATAAAAGTGCTTGAAAAAAGTAAGTGCTAGAAAAAGCTTCAGAAGCTTATACAGTGTAGCACACAAAAATAGGTACACATGCAGTAAGTACAGTTTATAGAGGAAAGTTACAAATCTGTTTTAAGCGAACAATACCTTTTACATATAGCCAAAGTGGGACGCCATTTGTAATACACACCAGACAACCGATGTTGGACACCAACACACTTAACAATAGAACGATTATCCTTTCTGTAAGTAAGCTAACACAGACATAAAACATAAACCAGTAACGAAAGAGGAAAACTACACACAATGTATATTTTCAGACTCCTTGAAAAAGGTGAAATAAAGGTACCGAAACTGTCGGAATAAGAAAAAACAAATCGTTTTTGCTAGTATACACGGACTGATTAAGCCGATAAACCCATCAAACTAACCGTTTCAGTCGTCATATAAACAAATTCAGAACCATGGCCACCGTTTCAAAAGTCCCTTTCTATCAGAACGTTGAACAAAGGTACGGCATACACGCGAAAAACATGTTAAAGAATACGCGAATACAGTATACAAAATGAGCAGCATGTTAAGCCGAAAGTCTTTCCTCATACGATGTCGAAAAACAGGCGTATTCCCAGCACACATTACAACGAATTTCCGTTTCGTTTTCTCGTTACTGGAAGAAAACAGCCCATTTACGAAAGATCTGGAAAAATGCATCAACAGGTTCAAGAAATCAGTTTTAAATATTGAAATCAAACACACGTTTCACAAATTGAAAATACTAAAACAAATACAACATACACTCACGGAAAAGATAAAAAACTCAAACGTACCGAATGAAGTAGTCGAATCCTTTCTCAACAGTCAGACCTCCTTCGAAAACAAATTAATGCAAGAAAAATCAAAAAACACTAAGCACAAATTTGACCGTATCCTTGATCGTAATCGGTCATCGAACACAACACCTGTATGCAAAAGCAATGCTATACATAACAGCACTCAAAAATCCTTACCAATAGAAACAGAAATATTACTCAGCCTAGGCCGAAAATTTGCACTTCCAACCAACATCGCCCAGATACCGTTTTATCATCTCCTAGCTGACGTTGAAAGTGTACTGAAAACTAATCCAGACACTTCTATCCAGGACCGCACAAGGTGCGCAATAGCAAATTCAGTCCAAAACTACATCCATTACAACAAAAATATAACCCAAAAAGATGAACTGACGAAATTCTGTGAAAAAGCTACGAAAATTACAAAACATTTCTTTCGCGATAACCCAGATGTACTCGCCATCCAATCGGACAAAGGTAATAAAACAGTCATAATGCCAACAGATAAATACAAACAGAAGATGCTTAATATGCTCACCGACGACAAAACATATCTCCCAATACCACGCGATCCAACATCACGATACCAAAGATCAAACAATGAATTTGTTAAACGATTGCTCAACCTAAATCTTATCGACAAACAGACCGCAACAAGACTAACTACATATAATGCCATATGCCCCAGAATATACGGACAGCCCAAAGCGCACAAACCCAATCTACCACTAAGGCCAGTAGTGCCAAACATGACTGCTCCCGCTTACAACCTTTCGAAATATATAGGAAAAATCATACAAAACTCCATCGAGAGCCGATACAACATAAAGGATTCATTGACATTTTGCGATTTTATTAACACAGTTACATTGCCACCTGATTACATCCTAATTTCCCTCGACGTTACATCGCTATTCACATCGATTCCCAAAACATTAGTTACACACAACATAATAAAACAATGGGAGAAAATCAAAGTTTATACGAACATAAACCTAGATTTGTTTATCGAAATAGTTGAATTCTGCATAGAATCAAGCTACTGTAAATACAACGGACAACATTTCCAACAGATCTTTGGCACCGCAATGGGGAATCCCATCTCGCCCACACTAGCAGATTTAGTAATGGAAACACTTTTGGACACAGTTATACCATTACTAACATTCAAGCCCCCATTCCTGAAAAAATATGTAGATGATCTTCTACTAGCACTGCCCGCGAATCAACTAAACCATGTATTAGAGCAGTGGTTTTCAACCTTCTTCAGTTCATGCACCCCCTTTTGATAATTTTTACAAGCTTTTCCCCCCCTATGGGCACCATGAAAGAAAAGCTGTAGTAATTAAAAAATATAAGGCTTTTTAAACTTTAATTTTGACCAGGTTTCAAGCAGGAGCAGGAGAACACCAAAACACGGGCATACAATTCAGCATCTCTTGTGAAGGTGTGTGTGACGATTTATCGTTAACAAGCACATTTGAAAAAAAAAATGAAAATAAATGTCGCACCACCGTCAATCACAAAAGCTCATTACATGTGAAATTTTTCCACTCACAATTCCCCCCCTGCAACGGTTAAATTCCCCCCTAGGGGGGAATTCCCCCCCGGTTGAAAACCGCTGTATTAGAGACTTTCAACAGCTACAACGAACATATTCAATTCACCTACGAAATGGAAAACAATAGACGACTACCGTTTCTAGACATGACACTGATAAGACAAGAAAATCAAAGCATTAAAACAGAATGGTATATGAAACCAATCGCCAGTGGCAGATTTTTAGACTACTTTTCGTTCCACCCGCTCCATCACAAAATTAACATGGTTAAAAATTTCATCAGACGAGTTGACAAGCTATCCACTAATCTACAGAACGATGATAAGGCTCGCATCATTCACAAACAATTGAGACTAAACAACTACCCGAAAGCACTAATAAACAGATTAATAAGCCGAATGCAGGAAAACATCACGGCACCGCAGGAAACACCTAGTGAAAACCTGGAATATACTTACCGTTCGATACCATACATACCATACCTGTCGAACCGAATCGACAAGCACCTAAAAAACGATTACAAACACATACGACTTGCACACCGTAACATAAAAACAGTTAAACAGTTGTTCACAAATGTTAAAGACCCCATTCCACATGAACACCAGAGCAACGTCATCTACAACATACCGTGTAAAGACTGCAGCGCCTGATACGTGGGAATGACAACAAACATGCTTAAAACTAGAATTAGTGGACACCGGACGCACTATAACACCTGGGACAAACTACTGCAACAAGGTCACAACGAAACAGATACCCAAATTAGTTCACTTAAGGAAAAAAACAGCACTAATGCATCACAGTATCACACAGAATCACCGGTTTGATTTTGAACAAACAAAAATTATAGACAGACACAACAAACCACAAGCACTCCCGTTTTTAGAAATTTGCCATATTGCCAACACAAAAAATAGCATAAACAAACGCACAGACACTGAGGGACTGAACACCATATACGCTGGTATTATACACTCGATAAAGAACATCAACCAAAACAAAACAGACAACCATGACAGCCAATCCACTACCACCACAACTCAAAGCTGTACAATCTCTCAAACACACCCTTAGCAAGCCGTCAAGAATTAGTAGACTAAAGAGTAAGACGCAAAACCAACAGCTTAGAATATTTATTACCCGATTAAAGTGAAATTGCCATAAAAGTGCTTGAAAAAAGTAAGTGCTAGAAAAAGCTTCAGAAGCTTATACAGTGTAGCACACAAAAATAGGTACACATGCAGTAAGTACAGTTTATAGAGGAAAGTTACAAATCTGTTTTAAGCGAACAATACCTTTTACATATAGCCAAAGTGAGTTCGCTTTTGTCGTCAGTGGTGAGCAGACGTGCGTTAGAGTCTTCTGATCAAAGCGAGTTTTCAACCTCTTTGTCTCTTTATAATTGGCAAGCGAACTATTGTTCTACACACTGTGAATCTTTTGTGAAGAAGTACGGACAGAATCTAAAGCGTTCACCACAGAACGTACCGAAAGGAAGGTTAGTGGTTGGTACCCAAGAATCTACGCAATTTACCTGATGGCCTCCGGGTTTACCCCGGGGCTGATGGAGGCTACAATCCCTCCGGACCTGAATGCTGCAACAAAATGGTCGAACACAACTACAATAGGCTCCAGAACAGTAGATGGAAGCGTGGCTAACAGGCGTTTGCCGGAATGGATGGATCCGAACAACGGTGAATTGACAATCCTGTCCATGAAAGCGACAAAAGGCGAACTTCCCGACAATCCGTTTTTGATCAAGAAATCAGTAGAATTAGTGGCCGGTAACATTGAAGACGCCAGACCTGAAACTCGAGGATCACGCTATATTCTCAAGGTCAGACAAACCAAGCAAGTTAAAACCCTGTTGGAACTTACGAAGCTAATTGACGGTACGGAGGTGGTTGTCGAATTCCATCAAACGCTTAATATCCAAAAGTGTATCGTAACATGTTCTTATGGTATAAAGATGGCCGATGATGAATTGTTAGAAGAGCTCCGTCCACAACGTGTTCTCGAAATTAAACGATTCACTACATGGGATAAAAAGAAAAACACCAGAATTCCAACTCCTACAATGATCGTTACATTCCAGGGAACCACTATTCCTCAGTTTGTTTACTTTGGTTACGTAAGAGCTAAGACAAGGCCGTATTACCCATCTCCATTGCAATGTGGTAATTGTCATCGATTCGGGCATACCAAACGCAATTGTCAAGCTAAATCTATATGTCCGATATGCTCACAAGAGCATGAACAAGCAGTGCCTTGTTCTGCTGACGCTCATTGCGTGAATTGCAATGGCGCGCATAGCGCACGAGCGAGGGAATGTGCGATCAAAATGGCAGAAACCGCGATCGTTCACATCAAAGTCGATGAAGATGTGTCATTTGCAGAAGCTCGAAGGAGATATGAAGCTCAACAGAAAATAGCTCCCGCAGAAAACAATAGGGTTCAACACCGTTTTGAATTGGCCAAAAATTCGATGTACACCGACATGATGAAGAAGTTAGAAGCAAAGGACGAAGAAATAACAAAACTACGTGGTTTACTTGAAAGGATGATTAGGGAGGTAGCAGAGTTAAAAAAATTCAAAACAGCCGCATCGATCTCCAACAAGCCCGAAGCAACCGTTCAGCAGAACTCAAACCTTGACTCAGCTTTAATACCGCGTATGGAAGTCGACAACAAGACGGACGCCAAATCAATGAAACGCCGACAAGACAACTCAACACCATCTTCACCGAGAATGTTATCACCACCCCAAAAGAAATACGTAGAAAACAGTAAGAATCATGACGATGGTAAGTTCCCCTCACCACCCCCTAGCAGCAGTGTCGTTTATTCTCGTACAGGAGTCTCTCCAACCCTTAAGGATCAATCTGTATAAGTGAACACACCCGATTCGTAAACCTGCAGTAAGTCTGCCAATATATTCACTTTAGCATTACATTCGCATCAGCCTCTAGTTTCAATACAAAGAATACTGTGAACAATAGTTTTAAAAACAGCAAAGCTACAGGTAGACTTACACAATCTCACTGTGATTTATCAACAAAACCAATATCGTTAGCGTTACAGTGGAATGTAAGAGGTTACCGTGCTAGAAGAGCGGAGCTTTCGTGCTTAGTACTTAAATATAAACCCTATGTCATTTGTTTACAAGAAACAATTTGCCCGTCAAATTGCCCAAGCTTTTCTCCCGATTATTCGTACATGTGCTCCCCACCCAATCAAGTTACCGGTTGGAGTGGTGTATCGGTCGCAGTGCTTAAAGATTTGCCCTTCACAAGAATTCAATTACGAACGTCTTTACAAGCAATCGCCGTAACCGTTGAATTGCCAACTCGAAGAACTTATGTATCTTTGTATATTCCCCCTTCGCATGAAAATAATGGTTTGGAAGAAGAGTTATTCCAATTAGTAGATCAGCTCCCACGGCCTTTCACAATAATGGGCGATCTCAACGCCCATTCAGAGATTTGGGGTGGTAGTGTGACCGATTTTCGCGGCAAAATAGTTATCAGAGCAGTAGATAAATATTGTTTGGATATTTTGAACGATGGTTCCTCTACCTTTCTCAGTTTGGCTAATGGCGCAGAGTCTGCAGTAGATTTGTCTATAACCTCAGACCGTAATACTAACATTCGTTGGTGTGTAGCTGACGATCTGAATGGAAGCGATCATTTTCCGATTTTATTATTTTCTACACAATCTCTCAAACCGAGCGAAGGAATTCCTAGGTGGATGTTCGATAACGCAGATTGGAATGAGTATCGGTTCAAAATACATGCGATCATTAACCCCAAAAAATGTTACACACCGGAAGAGCTCTCCGATTTGATCGGTAACGTGGCATTGACGTGTATCCCCCGAACATCAGGTAGAGTTGTAGGCAAGAGAGTTCCTTGGTGGAACGATGAAGTGGCAACAGCAGTGAAAAAAAGACGTAAGGCCCTTCGCGCCCTGCGTAGATTAGAGACAGGCGATAGTCGTATCCCTGCAGCGTTACAGTTTTTTAGATCGGAACGAAATAACACGCGCACTATTATTGCAAAGGCTAAAAAAGAGAGTTGGATAGGTTTTGTGGAAGGAATAAACCCCAGTTCCACGACTTCTGATATATGGCGAAAGATAGGAATTTTGCAGGGTCGATATCGAATTCCAAGGTTTCACATAAAAACGGATAATACTTTCACAGACAACCCTCAAATAGTAGCTGACGAGTTAGCTAATCAGTATATGTCCGTTTCAAATTCTAATAACTCGCACACACAAACTTGTCTAGATGATTTTGCAACACAAGACTGTCAGGGTATAAATGAAACACAGCTCGAGGAAAATGTGAATTATAATCTAGACTTTACCCTAAATGAATTAGAATGGGCACTTAGTAAATGCGTGAGTAAAGGAACTGGTTTAGATGGAATAAGCTATCCTTTGATAAAAAATCTCCCCCTTTCGGGTAAAACATCTTTACTTGCCACGCTTAACAGTGTGTGGGCTTCAGGAAAGATCCCTTCGACATGGAAACAAGCGGTAGTGGTTCCTATCCCAAAGGCAACAAAAGAAGAGGGTGGAGCAGAAGAATATCGCCCTATCTCATTGATAAGTTGTATTGCTAAAGTGCTTGAAAGACTGGTAAACAGAAGATTAATGTTTGAATTAGAAGAAAGAAATATCCTTAATCCTAAGCAATATGCTTTTCGAGCAGGCCTTGGCGCGGATATCTATTTTGCAGAGCTAGAGAATCATCTTGACGGCCCATTGAAAGAAAATAAACACTGTGAACTGCTGTCATTAGATATATCTAAAGCGTATGATACGGTTGATAGGTCGGCGGTAATTTCGTCATTGCGAAACATGAAGATAGTTGGTCGAATGTTTCGATATTTGATAGATTTTCTGAAAGATCGAACATTCATGGTGCGTGTTGGCTCGTGCATGTCATCAGTTCGCCACACATCTCGGGGAGTTCCCCAGGGCTCCGTCATTTCAGTCACTCTGTTTTTGATTGCCATGAATCCTCTATTCAAAGTCATACCGAAGAATATTAAGGTGTTTGTTTATGCAGACGATATTCTTTTGGTAGCTGTTGGAGCTTATAGAAAATGTCTGCGGGCAAATATTCAAAAAGCGGCAGAGTGTGCAATGCAATGGTTATCGTCGGTTGGTTTTCGCGTCTCTGTACCCAAATGTCAATTGCTTCACGCATGCTATAACCGCCGCCATCGGGGCACAATAGATAATGTGAAATTAGATGATATTGAGGTCCCTATAGTGAAACAAATGAAGGTCCTTGGAGTAATCCTCGACTGCAAATTTGATTTTAAAAAGTATGCGGGGGCGAGAAGGAAATCAGCTTCCAGCGCGGTTAACGTACTTAAAATCGTTTCAGGGAAAACGCGTGGATCTCGGGAGATATTACTCAGATTAGTACGTAGTTTGGTAGTTCCCCGTCTCCTATATGGTTTTCCATTAGCCAGTAGAAGGCGAGATAATGTTCTACCGATACTTTGTCCACTATACAATAAAGCGATTCGAATCGCATCGGGTGCATTTCCAACGAGTCCTATCAAATCCATAATGTGCGAAGCAGGGCAACTACCATTGGAATATCTCGCCAGTTTAACTGAAGCCAAAACCGCTATACGATTGTTAGAAATGAACAGAGCTGATAATCTTACAGTGATAGAAAGAGCAAAAGTATCGTTTGCTGCAATAACAGATTCGGACTTCCCAAAAATTACATGTATATGGCGAATGGGCGATCAACGATGGGATCAGAAAGCAGTTGAAGTAGATTGGTCTATGTTGCGCATGGTAAAAGCCGGAGACAACCCACGGAAAGTGCAAGCGGTTTATCGACAAATTATAAATGATAAGTTCTCCGAACACTATAAAATATTCACAGATGGTTCAAAAAAGAATGGTGAGGTTGGTTTCGGAGTGCATTCGGAAGACATTTCGATATGTGGCAGAATCAATAACGAATGCTCCGTACTGTCAGCAGAAATCATGGGACTTCGTACAGCAATTTTAAACTCCCCAACAAATAAAAAAACGGTAATTTTTTCAGACAGCGCAAGTAGCCTCAAAGCACTTGAAACCGGTTCGTCTAAAAATCCATGGGTTCAAGCTTGTGAAAACGATATTGTCAATAAAGACATATGTCTGGTTTGGATTCCAGGACACTGTGGAATACCTGGAAATGAAGCAGCGGATTTGTTGGCAAATAAGGGCAGAACTTCAGACATCGTATACGAGAAACTTCCAAAAGTTGATGCGAATAGAATGATAAAACGAAAGATATGGGAAGCTTGGCAATTAGACTGGAGCACACTCAACCCGGGTACACAACTAAACCAAATAAAGAATAGTGTGCGCAAATGGAAAGACCACACAAATACATATAAGCAAAGAGCTCTAACTAGAGTTAGAATTGGGCATAGCCGGCTTACGCACGAGTACCTCTTATCATCTCACAGTAACGCTCCTCAGTGTACAAAATGTAGCGAAAGATTGACACTGATACACATTATTACTGATTGTACACCTCTAGCTAGACATAGAAAATCCTACAAAATTCTAGGATCTTTAAGCACAGTATTAGGAAACAATAAACAAGCTGAAAATCAATTGCTTAAATTTATGGAAGATATCGATTTAATCAAACTCCTGTAATTTTATTGTAATATCATTATTAAATTGTAAAACCGTAGTCGAATGAACAAACTTTAGAAGACGCGAATGACCGAAAAGGTTAAAGCGTCTATAAAATTAAAAAAAAAAATATATAGCCAAAGTGGGACGCCATTTGTAATACACACCAGACAACCGATGTTGGACACCAACACACTTAACAATAGAACGATTATCCTTTCTGTAAGTAAGCTAACACAGACATAAAACATAAACCAGTAACGAAAGAGGAAAACTACACACAATGTATATTTTCAGACTCCTTGAAAAAGGTGAAATAAAGTCACCGAAACTGTCGGAATAAGAAAAAACAAATCGTTTTTGCTAGTATACACGGACTGATTAAGCCGATAAACCCATCAAATATATATATATATATATATATATATATATATATATATATATATATATATATATATATATATATATATATATATATATATATATATGTATATATATATATATATATATATATATATATATATATATATATATATATATATATATATATATATATATATATATATATATATATATATATATATATATATATATATATATATATATATATATATATATATATATATATATATATATATATATATATATATATATATATTAGGGTGAGTCGATTTAAAAATCGCTTAGGCACATATGATTTTCGGATTTTAGGGATCAAATAAGATACTTTTCTCAAGAAACCATACCTCTAAAATGAATTCTGATGTCCCAATCGAGTCCAAATGTATGACCGACCCCCACTAACTTTGGAGGGCTGACCCACCCATGCTAGTGTTACCCCCCTGGGACCCCCCTAGGGGGTCTCCCATACAAAAATATAAAAAAATATCAAAAAATCACCATTTTTGGCACTTTATATGACAAAAATCAGTGAAATGGCTATTATTTTTCCGCACAAATGAAGTTTCTAGGAAAAAAATGTTTTTTTTTTTGTTTTTGGATGTTTGTTTTCTCTTTAAAAGTTTATTCGATCAGAACATGGGAAAGAAACTAAAAAATTATTGTTTGAAGTCTTTTTTGGTTTCAACACTGGGCAATTTCGCACGGCTCTCTAATGTCGCCTCCATAACAGCCTCTACATTTTCCGATATTACTCGTTTGGAAACGCTAGCTAGCAGTTGAACGTGTTGTTCCGTTCCTTGTATATGTAATGGAATATGCGGATCAGTAAATGGTGAATCATCTTCATTTAAATATGCTATCAATGTTTCATACGGAATGATTCGCGTGAATGGTGGTTCAAATACGTTATTTTTATCAGTCAAATCGATCATTTTCGTGTAATCGAAGCAATGTAAGTTTATATCAGGTTTTTTATATTCTCTAAGTTCCGATGGGTCTTCAACATTGTCTCGATATCGTAAAATTTTCTTGATAGCAGAGTCGCGCACCTCTTTCCTATCATCAAACAACATTGATAGCAAGATATTTTCCGAATGTGCAAAATATGGATTTTTTTTAATTACATGATTGACAACAGTGCGTGAATTTGGCTCCAGAAATTGTGCCCAAGTGTAATGTACTTGAAAAATAATACAC
>NC_073696.1:164842037-164926231 GCF_029784165.1 Wyeomyia smithii | reverse complement strand
CAAGTAAGTTCCGTAACTTACTAAAAGCCTCATGCCTAAGCGTTACAGCACACTCACTACCAGGCCTTGCTGAGTGTACCGTAACGTTTGGTGCCTGATTGATACAGCACGCAAAATGCAGCGTTGCAATTTTAATGCTCGACTTTCCAGCTGTTTCCAGTAGGGGCCCAAGCTGGCCACACATGTAACACATAGAATTAAATATTTTGGCAATTGCATTTGCCTATAAAAGCAAATGATTTTCAATAAAGAAATCGAATTAATCAATGAGAGGTTTTATCATTGCGAACGGTTTTGACTTTCGTCAACTCCGTCATCGCTAAGAAAAGAAACCCATCGTTCCGCCGGTTAAGTATTCATTTAAGAACAACCAAGTTTATCAAATGGCGACCGACAGTTAACCTGCAAATCACCGGATTGCGGAGTTCGCGACCGTGAAAAATGTGACCCATCGCTGAAGTGAAAAGTACTGCTACTAATAATACTATAAATGAGCGCAAAAAAGTTAACGCGATCCTGTGGCTGGTAAATTAAATGAATAACAGTGCAAAATGGACAATAAAAATTCGAGCCCGACGAGGACACAAAGTGGAGACTACTATAAACACAATAAGTAACCAAGAAGAACATTTCAAACTTTCATATAACAGAGTTTAGTGAAAATTCTAATCAATGAGTTTAGTGAAAATTCTAATAAATGAAAACCGATATCCAATAAAGTTTGAAGACATTAGAGGTGAAGAAAAATCGATGAAATACCAACCGATAACCAACGAACAGTTATATTAAAAGTGAACTTAAGCTTGCTGGTTAAAACATACATACTTATGCACGAACATGCAGCTTGCGACCGCAAATAATTTGAACTTTTCATCGGAATGTTTCGTGCTTAGTTGCATACTAATAATGAACTTTGTGTAGTGAAAAATAAAAACGTCGTTTTCCTGACTAGAAGAAGACGATGGTTACATGTGTAAAATTTGTTGCTAGTGATTTTTTTTTGACTTTTTGATGCATTGGTGATGAAGACTAGCTGTTATAACCAACGGTCAAAACGAAAATAAATACTACCAACACGTGGGTGCGAAAAGCCTCTCGCACCGAGTGGAGCAGCACGAGGGTGCGAAATGCCTCTCGCTACGGTGGATAATCAACGGTAACAACTAGCAACCAGAAACAACAGCAGCAGCGCCACAACAGCAACTACAACACCTATGGCAACATAATCAACAACTTCAGCAGTCGATCAAAAACTATCTCATCTACAACAACAGCCACAACGTCATCAACAAGCGGTAGACAGCACCAGCAGAAGCAGCGTCATCAAACAGCAGCAGTAGTTACATCATCACCTACAAGCAGCAACCAAATGAATAACAATCACCGAGAAACAATATATTATAATGTTTTTTAGTTTTAGTTTTAAATAGTTTATTTGACACGGCACGATACAATTTATGTTTAACTGAGCCAAGTACATTTTTTTTTAAATTCTAAATTAGCAGGGAAAAGAGGGAGGCCTTTTTTTTATTCTCGCGGCCGACTACGAGCTAGTGGGGATTTAAGGTGAGAGGAGGGGAGTTACAATTTTGATTTTAACTATATTGAGTTATACGATTTATTTATTTGTACATGGCTAAGCAGTGATGTTCTATTTGAGCAGTTTGGACTGAGGTGTCTGCGTGAACATAAAGATGCCGAGTCTTCGTTTGAGTGTCTCCAGCTTAGTGTATCATCTTCTTTCAGCGGGTAGCGGGAATGGTAATCTAACAAATAGATAGAAGAGTTTCATATTTTAATACCAGCGTGTTTTATGAACACGTATAGCTGTGTCATGTACTGGAGATCACCGCTTCCCAGAATGTCTCTAACGGGTACGTTCGGTTGTTTTTCTCGGGCCCGAAGGGAATCTATAAGCTCAGACCTAACACCACAGTATTCGGTACACGACCAAACAACATGCTCGATGTCATGGTAGCCATCACCACAAACGCAGTGATTACTGTCTACAAGCCCTATACGAAAGAGATGCGTGTCTAACGTATAGTGATTGGACATAAGTCTGGACATCACGCGAATGAAGTCCCGACCTACATCCAACCCCTTGAACCATGCTTTCGTCGATACCTTAGGAAAAATGGAATGTAGCCACCGTCCCAGTTCATCTGAGTTCCATGATGATTGCCAACTGTTGAGTGTTCTCTGACGCAAAATGCTATAAAATTCATCATAAGCAATTGGTCTTTCATAAATATCGCCGTCAATAGCACCCACCTTAGCTAAAGAGTCAGCCTTTTCGTTACCCGGAATCGAGCAATGAGAAGGGACCCACGCTAAGGTAACCCGGTAATTTTTATCTGTTAAAGCACTTAAAAACCGCCGTATTTTCCCCAGGAAATACGGGGTGTGCTTCACAGGCTTCATTGATCGCAGAGCCTCAATGGCACTGAGACTATCTGTGAAGATGAAGTAGTGGTCTATGGGTAGGGTTTCGATGATTCCAAGAGAGTACTGAATAGCAGCAAGTTCTGCGACGTACACGGAAGCAGGAGCATCGAGTTTGTAGGAGGCGGTAAAATTTTCGTGGAAAACACCGAAGCCAGTGGACTCATCTAGATTAGATCCGTCAGTGTAAAACCTTTTATCATAACTAACATGTTTAAACTTATTGGAAAAAATCTTAGGGATCTCTTGGGGTCGCAATTGATCCGGGATACCAGAAATGTCTTGTTTCATGGTGGTGTCGAAGAATATAGCATTATTAGAAGTATCTAAAAGTGCGACATTGGAGGAATCGTATGAAGAAGGATTAATATCTTGAGCCATTTAGTCAAAATATAAAGTCATAAATCTGGATTGAGATTGAAGGTCGACCAACCTCTCGAAATTTTCAATTACTAATGGGTTCATAACTGTGCATCGAATAAGCAACCGGTAAGAGAGATTCCAAAAACGATGTTTCAACGGAAGAATACCCGCTAACACTTCAAGACTCATCGTATAGGTCGACTGCATGCAACCCAAGGCAATACGCAAACAACGATTTTGTATTCTCTCTAATTTTATAATGTGCGTGTTCGCGGCGGAGCGAAAGCAGAAACAGCCGTACTCAAGAACTGACAATATCGTTGTTTGGTATAACCTTAGACGGTCTCCTGGGTGAGCACCCCACCAAGTTCCGGTAATCGTACGAAGAAAATTAATCCTCTGTTGGCATTTTTGTGTCAGATACCTAATATGACAAGCCCAGGTGCATTTAGAGTCGAACCAGACCCCGAGATATTTAGCGACTAAAACCTGAGAGATCGTTTTACCCGTTAGTAGGAGCTGCAGCTGAGCTGGGTTATGCTTCCTAGAAAAAACGACCAGCTCAGTTTTCTCCGGAGAGAATTCGATACCCAGCTTAAGAGCCCATTCAGACAAATTGTCTAAGGTGTCTTGCAATGGTCCTTGCAGATCGCTAGCCTCGCTACCAGTAATGGATACAACGCTATCGTCTGCAAGTTGCCTTAGCGTGCATGAATTTGCAAGACATTTATCGATGTCATTGACGTAAAAATTATATAAGAGAGGGCTTTAACATGAGCCCTGGGGAAGACCCATGTAACTAATTCGGGAAGTTGTCGAATCACCATGTGAGAAATACAGATGCTTTTCTGACAACAAATTGAGCAAAAAATTATTCAAATTTGGTGAAAGTCCCTGCGAATGAAGTTTCTCGGTTAAAACTTCAACAGAGACAGAGTCAAAAGCCCCCTTAATGTTCAAGAATGCAGAAACCATTTGCTCTTTTCGAGCAAAGGCGAGTTGAATTTCGGTAGAAAGCAACGCTAGACAATCGTTCGTTCCTTTGCCCCGGCGAAAGCCAAATTGAGTATCTGAAAGTAACCCGTTTGTTTCGACCCATTTGTCTAACCGTAAGAGGATCATTTTCTCCATTAATTTCCGGAGGCAAGAGAGCATCGCAATCGGCCTATATGAATTGTGATCAGAGGCAGGTTTCCCGGGTTTCCGAATAGCAATGACTTTTACCTCCCTCCAGTCATGCGGAACAATATTTAACTCAAGAAACTTGTTAAACAAATTCAACAAGCGTCTTTTTGCAGAGTCGGGTAGATTCTTCAACAGGTTGAATTTTATTCTATCTGACCCTGGAGCCTTATTGTTGCACGACAGGAGAGCCATTGAAAATTCCAACATCGAAAATGGAGGCTCTTCCGTAGTTACTAATAACGCGTCGCGAAAGGTTTTCTGTTCCGGTACAGAGTCCGGACAGACCTTTTTGGCAAAATCGAGTATCCAGCGATCTGAATACTCCTTGCTTTCATTCGAAACGTCACGGTTCCGCATGCGCCTGGCGGTATCCCAAAGAGTGCTCATCGCTGTTTCCCTGGACAACGCGTTCACGAACCGCCGCCAGTACCCGCGTTTTTTCGCCTTTACTAAGCTCTTCATCTGCCTGCCCAGTGCCTCGTACTTTCGTAGTAGGTTGACAGTGCCGTACTCCCGGTAGTCCTTATACGCCGCGGACCTTCGCGCGTACAGCTCAGAGCACTCTTTTTCCCACCATTTGTTGGGAGGGCGCTGTCTAATCATTACCCCGGGTATCGGTTTCGTCTGAGCTTGAGTCGCGGCGTCGATTATCAAGCCAGAAAGGAACGCGTATTCTTCCTCCGGAGGAAGTTTCTCGTGAGTCTCGATAGATTGCGCTATAATAGACTCATAACACTTCCAATCAATATTACGTGTAAGGTCGTAGGAAATATTGATTGGGTTCGGGGGAGTTGAACCATTAGCAATTGATATAACGATTGGAAGATGATCACTACCGTGGGGATCGTTGATTACTTTCCACCGGCAATCTAACGCTAGTGATGTCGAGCAAAGGGATAGGTCAAGCACGCTTTCACGTGCTGGAGGATTAGGTACACGTGTCGCTTCCCCAGTATTCAAAACTGACATATTGAAGTCGTCGATCAAGTTACAGATTAAAGAAGATCGGTTGTCGTCGTACAGCGACCCCCATAGCGAACAGTGAGAATTAAAATCTCCCAATATCAAAAAAGGCGCGGGAAGCAACTCTGCTATATCAGTGAGATGCTTCTGTTCAATCCGCGCGGATGGAGGCATATATAACGAAACAAGGCATAGGTCTTTTCCATTCTTATTCGTTTGAATGGCGACGACTTCAATATTCGAGATCGAGGGGAGGTCGATTCGGAAGAAGGAATAGCACTTTTTAATCCCTAAAAGTACCCCTCCACCGTGTGAGTCTCGATCTCGACGAATAATGTTAAAATCGTGGAAATTGAGTTGCTCGTTTGAATTGAGAAAGGTTTCACAGAGCGCAAATGCGTCACAATTGTATGTATTTGTTAAATGAGAAAATAGATCGAATTTGGGGATGATACTTCTGCAATTCCACTGTAATACAGTGATAAAATTCCTAACCTCTTTCGCCGTATTAGTCATCGAAAGATATGATAGCTGAAATGAGGGGCCAAGTTGCTGCTAGTTGCATCAAAAAGGTTTTCACTGTAGGAAGAAGGGCCAGAAGAATATTTTGTAGGGGATCTGGTATGTTGAATGTTTTAAATATCCAGTACACAATATCAGAAAATTTTATGAACCCTGTTTCTTTTTTATCTTCTGATCAAGAAATGGGTGCACGAGGGGTTTTTGGTGCCCCAGGAAGCGGTGGGTACTCCTGGTTTGATTTAAAATTAAAACCGGGAGGTACTTGCTTCGGTTTTTCTTCACCGCTTCCTTTTTGTGTTGGCTTATTGGTCATTTCGCTAGGGGTTATCTTGCGACCTTTGCGAGAAATATTAGGAGAGTTGATCATTCTCCTCTTCCTAGATCCTTCTGGCATGGCATAAAAACACCCTTCGACGGGATCGTCAGATGTACCCTCATCGGTTGGCAAAAAGGAAAAGATGTTTCCTGTCGAGGGTGGCTCAGCACTCTTCAGCATTTCTGCGAAAGAGCGCTTTGATCGTTCCTTGAGGGAACGCTTTATTTTTCCCTCGCGCTTTTTGTACGCGGGACACGCTGAAAGGTCATGCCGAGTTCCCTCGCAGTGAAGACACTTTTCAGTATCCTCACTGCAAGCGGTCTCAGCATGATTGCCTCCGCACTTGCTGCAGCGTGCCTTTTTGCAGCAGTAGGTGGCTGTATGACCTAACTGCTTGCAGTTTTGGCAATGCATGACCCGCGGTACGAACAGGCGTACAGGCAGACGAACCCTGTCCAGAGAGATGTAGTTCGGCAGTGCGGATCCGGCGAATGTTACACGGAAGGAATCCGAAGGGAAGAATTTCTTCTTCCCTTCTTCGATGGATACTGAATGCAATTGCTTGACATCCAGTATCTTTACATCTTGAATCAGGGGGTTTTTGAAGCAGCCAACCCCGTGGCGCAAAATGTCATCGACCGTGAGGCTTCCTTCGGTAACCACACCGTCGATCTCCACGTCCTTGGCAGGGATGTACACGCGGTACTCTCTCGTGAAGAGCTCGTAGCTAGCAATTGCGTTTGCTTGCTTCAAGCTACTCACAACAACTCGCAGTTTGTTCGGTCTAACCTTTGTAATTTCGGTTACGTCCGAAAACTGTTTTGCCAGGTCCTTGCCGATTTGAATTATATTTAGAGGCTTCTTTATGGGCCTGAAGTAAACTACGAACGGACCTTTCGAAGTATCTGAGTAAGCTTTCACCCGTGTTGCCGGTACCCTTGGTACGGGGCTAGGTAGCGGGGAAGGTAGAGGGGAATTGATGGGGGAGATCTCAATCTCTTCCCCATTTGTTTCCACATCCAGGAATAGTTGCACCTGCATGTCGTCCATTTTGCGGGAGCGTTACGCTCTACCGCACACAAACGATAAATATTCGAATGTGGGGGGGGGGGGGTCAAGTAGTTGCTATTAAATTTTAAAAACAATTTTTCAAACTACAATGGATCAAAATAAAAAAAAGGCAGTAATACTAATACTAATAACAATAGTAATAATAATAATAATAATAATAATAATAATAATAATAGTAATAATAATTATAATAATAACAATAATAATAATACTATTAATAATAATGATAAAAATTCTAAAGTGAATACTTCACCGAACGTCTAAGTCACGACCTCACGGCTGATAGTAGGATTAATCGAGCGTCTCCGCAGAACAAACAATGACGATCCAGCTTCGTGTTGTGACACAGTGGCCGTATCCTACACGCGACCTTGAAGATGCCACTTGTAGTTGAGTTCCACTCGCTCGATCGTATGGTGGTCCGTGCTGCTAGCGGGGTAACAGCGATGCGGGAGAATTATTCTTGCTGATATATCAGCTGCGTATCGGATCACTGGCGGGGTAGCCTGCCCCTACCAGTGTGCAGAAGATGTTTCTGCCGATAAACTGCCGGCTATTGTTATCGCGCAGCACAAGAACTAATCGACAAAAAAAACACCCGTACGATAACTCGTGTATTGTTATTTTGCGAACTTAAACGGAGATGAACAATTTGCGTCTAATCGAGACGAAAGCAAAACAACGAATGATATTATAATGTCGTGAGTAAAAATTTTTTTTAAGCATCAAACACAAACATGTTCGACCAATTTCCTACTTAAATGGAAGAACTAAGAACTATTGAACACAATATAAAAAAGAATACTCTAACCTTAAGAAAAACAAACACAGAAGCAGAACGCTTGAAAATATTCTGCTCAAGAAACAGCAATTAGAGGAAAATTTCTCTCAGTACAAAAATATCTTAAAAACTTTTAAATTTAGACTCAGTCCGTCTGAATGAAATATAGAGGTAGACTAATACTGCCGTGAGATGACATTGTGACGTAGATCCCAGTGATCAGTTTTTCAGTACGGCCCAAAAACGAAATATTTCTTCGTCACTTTTGTATGGAAATGTATGCCAACGTCACTTTGTTTTTTTTGATTCTATACAACGTATGAATAAGTAACAACGAAAAGGAAGATACCAAAAGATAGGTCTTCGAATAATGAACAAATGGGCATGAAAAACTCAAATTCGAGAAAGTGGCACTTACGTCACTTTGTCATCTCACGGCAGAATATGGGGCGATAAAAATAGTTTTTTCAGAGTGCATCAGAATTTTAGATAACACAATAGTCAACACTAATAGAGAATACGACAGCGAACCAGAACTACAAACCAAGTCTAACGATTTCCTTAAACCCATTATTGACGCTAACTCGTCGAGATCAAACAGTGACATTAAGTTAGCCAAAAGAAAATTCAGTCTTAAAATATTAAGTAAAATCATCATTTGGAGTTTAAAAATCCATAACAAAGTAAACATGGCGCTGGATATAAAAACTGCTTCTGAATTAGCAACGCTAATTCCCGCCAATGACGGAAACACCAACGGTGTAAAAGCTTTCATAGGCGCAATTAACCTAGCCAAAACAATCGTACCAGAAGCCAATAAGATCGCTGCGATACAGATCATTCTGACAAAACTGAGTGGGAAAGCTAGAAGCCTGTTTTCCAACACCCCAGCCAGTTACGACGAGATAATCACCAAAGTACAAAGTAATTGCAGCGATAAAAGTTCATCTGATTCAGCGAAAAACACTCTGAACAACCTAAAATTAAAATCACCAGATGATATCCAGAACTTTACGAGACTAGTAGACCTACTTGCGGAAAAATTAACAGACACATATATTAGGGAGCAAATCCCCAGCGAATTAGCAAGGAAATGGTCCCAAAAAGCTGCTATTGAAAAAATGGTAGCCAACTCGTCTAATACTGAAACGAAAATAATGTTAAAAGTGGGGAAATTTACAAATCTCCAAGAAGCCATTAATACTATGGTGGAAAATGAGAAACCTACAATTAAACAATCAAACGCAGTGGTACTTAAAAAACCACACGTGACAACAATAGATACCAAAATCACCCCACAAACAGAACACCACAAAGGAATAGTAATCAAAGAAACCAATTTATTAACAATCTAAGAAACAATAGATATCAACCACGATATCCAACTAACAACTATAGAAACCATAATAACCACTACAATCAACACCCGACATACAACAACAACAGAAATTCTAACAGGAATTTTACACCTACCAATAATATCGAAATTCCAATCAAAATTTCAATAGGAGTTCCAACCAGAATTACAACTCAGCAAGAATGTACCTTTCAAACCAGCAGGACATTCCTCCACATTACCAAATACCCAATAACTCACCACACTATCAGCAAAATCCAGATTATACTCAGGAAATTAACCAACAATTAACCAACAACATGCAAACTCAAAATCATTTTTAAGCCCACCAGTAACAACTGATCAGAGACGTCGACAGTCTGGACAATTGTTACCGGCAGGCTTACCCATCCTAAACATCAATTTAAATGCTTCAAATTTCAATCAGGTCAAAGTGCACATGAATGGAAATGAAATCTGCAATTTAATAATCGATACAGGTGTGGATATTTCATTGTTTAAAGCACACAATATTCGCCCTGATCAACGTGTAAATACAAATTACAAAATTTTCTTAAACGGAATAACCGATGGTAGTATAGAAACTTTAGGGATAACAAACACAACAATCTACTTTAACAATGCTATGAATATAAATCATAATTTTCATTTAGTAAACCCTAATATACCAATCAAAGCTGATGGTATTTTAGGTCGAGATTTCTCGATTAAATATAAGTGCGTGGTAGATTACGAATATTGGTTACTTAACTTCAATATAGAAAATGTGCAAATATCTATTCCTATAGAAGACAAGCTTAACGAAGGCTTTATGCTACCAAGCCGGAGCGAAGTCGTCAGAAGAATACCATATTTAAACATATCAGAAGATATGGTAATAGACTCTGAAGAAATAAGCCCAGGAGTTTTCTGCGGAAATACTATCATTTCAGCAACAAAACCCTATGTAAAATTTGTAAATACAAACAACGAACCATTTTACATAGCCTACTCTCAGTTTAAACCTACGCTAAGTCGTTTAACTGATTATTTTATACTTAATGTTAATAGAAATAAACATGCAGATAGACATGAGCGAATTTTAAATAATATTAATATGGAAAAAATTCCACAATATGCAAAGGAAAAATTTGAAAATTTAATCAATCAATGCGAAGATATTTTTTGCTTACCAGAAGCAGCAATTACACAGAACAATTTTACTCACAGAATATTACTCTTAATGATAATATTCCTGTACATATTCCTAATTATAAAACAATCCATGCACAGCATGACGAGATAAATAAACAAGTCAACGATATGTTGAACAGTAATATAATCGAACCCTCCATATCACCGTACAATTCTCCGATTTTACTAGTTCCAAAAAAAACTAATGACAAAGACAAGAATTGGCGTCTAGTTGTCGATTTTCGACAGCTGAATAAAAAGATTTTAGCGGATAAATTCCCACTACCGAGAATTGACGAAATACTGGATCAACTCGGTAGAGCAAAATTTTTTACAACATTAGATCTCATGTCAGGGTTCCATCAAATACCCCTTGACAATGAATCTAGGAAATTCACAGCATTTGCCACGAAGAATGGTCATTACCAATTTACCAGATTACCATTCGGATTTAATATAAGCCCAAATAGTTTTCAACGCATGATGACTATTGCGATGGCAGGCTTAACGCCGAAAAAAGCTTTCATTTACATTGACGACATCGTAGTTATCAGATGTTCAGTCAATCATCACCTTGCAAACTTACAACAAGTATTTGAACGACTGAGATTTTATAATTCAAAACTCAATGCACAAAAGTGCAAATTCTTCAGTACACAAGTAACTTATCTTGGACACAAAATAACAGATAAAGGTATGCTACCTGATGATTCAAAATTTAGCGCGATAGTAAAATATTCAATACCTACAAATGCGGATGACGTAAGACGATTTGTAGCATTTTGCAACTACTACAGAAAATTCGTCCCGAATTTCGCTATGATAGCACATCCGCTCAACCAACTTCTAAAAAAAGAATGCAACTTTTGATTGGACAGAGGGCTGTCAACAAGCATTTAACACTTTGAAAAATGCCCTAATTTCACCCATGTTACTACAATACCCCGATTTTACGAAAGAATTTATTTTAGTCACGGACGCTTCAGACATAGGCTGTGGCGCCGTTCTTTCACAACATACCGATCATGGAAATTTACCAATTGCATTCGCAAGTAAAACATTTACACCCGGAGAAAAAAATAAACCGGTTATTTTGAAAGAATTAACGGCTATACATTGGGCCATTAATTACTTTAAGCCATATTTGTACGGAAGGAAATTTACAGTTCGAACAGATCACAGACCTTTAGTCTATCTGTTTGGAATGAAAAATCCATCTTCCAAATTAACTAGAATAAGGCTTGATTTGGAGGAATACAATTTTACGGTAGAATATATACCAGGAAAGGAAAACGTCGGACCAGACGCTTTGTCAAGAATAGTAACATCTTCGGATGAGCCTAAACAAACAAATATTTTTAAGGTGAATACAAGGTCCATGACCCGAAAGATTGACGAAAATAATACAAAACAAACTTATGTACCAAGAGAGACTGATCACCTCTCAACATACATAACTAACAATCCGTCGGAAACAAACAAATTATTTAAATTAGAAACGACAATAATCAAAGATGAAATAATATTTACATTGAAAAGAAATAACAAAATAGTAGCACAAGTGCTCCAAAGTATGAATGGAAGTCAGACACTCGGCTCTGCTCTTCTAGAATTAGAACAAATTTCAAAAGGGTACAACCAAAATAGAATAGCGCTGTCGACAAACGACGCAATATTCAAAAATATATCAATTGAAAACTTTAGAATTATTGCGAACAGACAAGTGTGCTCGATTCAAATTATTTTATATAAGCCACCAACAAAGGTGACAAAACAAGAAATGATACGGAAAATTTTACACGATTTTCATAATACACCTACAGGAGGACACATCGGTCAGCACCGACTGTACCTCAAAATGAGAGAAATACACACGTGGAATAATATGAAACGTTCGATTGCAGAATTCGTAAAGGCCTGCGAATTATGCAAACGGAACAAAATCATAAAACACACTAAGGAAAAAAAATAATAACAACCACACACAACCATTCGAAATTTACAACACAACCATTCGAAATTATTTCAATAGACACCATTGGACCACTACCAAAAAGCAATAATAACAATAGATATGCCGTTAGCATCCAATGCGACTTAACTAAATATGTCGTACTAATCCGTGTACCTACAAAAGATGCTAACGTAATAGCCAAAGTCTTAGTTGACGATTTCTTACTTACGTTCGGAACATTTTCAATCTTACGATCAGATCAAGGAACAGAATACAACAATGAAATTTTGGAACAAATATGCAAAATATTAAAAGTCAGACAAAAATTTAGCACAGCTTATCATCCACAGACAATTGGTTCATTGGAAAGAAATCACAGATGTTTGAACGAATATCTGAGATCCTTTGTCAACGAACATCAATCTGACAGGGATGAATGGTTGAAATTTTGTTCATTTAATTACAATTCGACACCACACTCAGACCACGGATACTCACCACACGAACTCGTTTTTGGAAATAAAATAAAGTTACCTCAGGATATATTCAAACAAGGGATAGACCCCGTATACAATTTCGATCAATACAGTAAGGAATTGAAATTTAAGCTGCAAAAAGCAAACGAAATAGCAAGAACCAAATTAATCGAGCATAAAATACAAAGAATAGAAAATTCCAATGTACATTATAACCCAATCCATGTAAAAATCATGACACAGTTTATTTAAAAATAGAAAACAGAAGAAAGCTTGAGCCATTTTACCATATATAGTAAAAGAAATTTTAGACCCCAATTGCAGAATTCAACATACAAAAACAAAAACCTCAGTAATTGTACACAAAAACAGGCTAATCAGAACATGAACAAAATCTTTCGATTCAAGTATGACAAACACAATCAAATTATCATTAAATAATTTCAATAGAAAAACCAAAAAAACATACATGTTAAAAAGTATTATTATTCAAAAAAAAAGTTATATTTATCAGACTTATCAAAATTTGTGAGAAACAACTGGAGACAGACACCCAAATTTTTTTTAGAGCAATTTCATGTTTCATAAAATTACTCTCGTAAAGAGGGATGGTGTCGTATACCGGCATCGTACGGCACCGTAAACCGCGCAAGTAAGTTCCGTAACTTACTGAAAGCCTTATGCCTAAGCGTTACAGCACACTCGCTACCAGGCCTTGCTGAGTGTACCGCAACGTTTGGTGCCTGATTCATACAGCACGCAAAAGGCAGCGTTGCAATTTTAATACTCGACTTTCCAGCTGTTTCCAGTAGGGGCCCAAGCTGGCCACACATGTAACACATAGAATTAAATATTTTGGCAATTGCATTTGCCTATAGAAGCAAATGATTTTCAATAAAGAAATCGAATTAATCAATGAGCATTCCGCAGCGACTGCTCTACTCCAGTTCGTCTCACCGGAATAGCTTTAAGCATAAGAGGTTTTATCATTGCGAACGGTTTTGACTTTCGTCAACGCCGTCACCGCTAAGAAAAGAAACCCATCATTCCTCCGGTTAAGTATTCATTTAAGAAAAACCAAGTTTATCAAACTCCAAAATCACATTTTTCGTTTAATTTTGCGATGCTCGGCTTTGTAAACTAGTAGAAGTTACCTATGATCGATATCGTGTTTCAAATTTGAAGTATAGAGGTCGCTACATCAAGTTTCGACCGTTACAGCGTCTCTACAGCACGTGTTTATTAACAATTTCCCTTTGTTTAGTCGATCAGCCGTTCTCATTATGTACGTTCTCTGTTTGAGGTTTTCTATACTTTTTTAATGTGACGCATATTCAAAAGTACAATATGAGTGACAAGGTGTACAGTGGCCAGAACAACCCAGAGTAAAATTAGTAACCGACACCCGCCTAACCGCTATGCGTTCAAAGGCGATTCGGAATACGTTAGTAGCTCGGCGAAAAAATTTAAACTTCTGATTTAAGCCGTGATTGCGATGTTGATAGGGCTTTCAGCTACAGTTTCATACATTTTTCGCTGTATTTACTGCCCTTTCTGAATTAGGAGTGTGTAAAAAATGTAATAGTGATGTGCGGTTTTTACAGTCGAGCAAGCGTGGACTAGGCTTCAAGATTCTTGTGTTTTGTTCAAACTGCGTTGATGCCGATATTTTTAACTGTCCTCTAATACATAATCATGCTCTTGGGTCAACCGTTGGACCGAACATGTACGAGTTTTGCGTGGGGTTGGACGCCAACCGTGTCAAAGTCACTGAACATCGCATGTCTGATATCGCGAAAGAGTCTAGGCACAGCCTTACATCAGACAATAAAAAGAGAAGAAAAGTTATAAACAATTCAAGCCGATTTTTTTTGTCGAAAAGGAATTTTTTCTTTCAAACCGTTGCATTTTGCGAAGAAAAATTCTAGAAATATAATATAGGTGGAGTTGGGCACGACTTCTGATGCTCGCCGCGGAACAACTTTTAAAAAAGCAGTTCACGGCAATCGCTGCACAGCCGCTATTTTGTAACAAAAATAGCAATAAAAATTTGTTTTCTACTCTGCATGAATTGCTTAACCCAATAATATATTATTTATATACCTTACATCTCAAATGTCCTTTGAAAAAATCATGAAAAAAGCTTTGTTTTTTGCGCATTTGGTGGATATTACCCCTTAAACACCACTTCCCACTACCAAGAGTAGGTGGCTTGAGCGTAAGAGTGTCTGACCAAAAACTTTTAAACATCGGGCTGAAACACCTGTATCACGACGACGCTAGTTATCTTAGCATGCACGAACCTATTATTCGAAAACATCTTGACTGCATTATCTGTACTACCGAGAAGCGTTCGGGATTAGTTTTATCTAAAAATTTCCTTTTTTTTAAGAGGCTATGCCCAATTTGGCATTCGCCTCTGTATATTGGTCAAGTTTTGAGACTTATTTATAAATATTTGATTGTACAGATTAATATCTTTGAGGAATTTTAAAATTTTTCTTCTTTTTTTTGATATCACTTAACATATATGTAATGTTATTAGGTAGTCCAATTCTCTTCTTTTCTTTATCTTATTTAGAGCAATCGAGAGTAAGCGGTTGACCGTTGTTGGTTCGTTGCAGGTATCACATATATTGTGGATTTTCTTTTAAAATAGATATTTTTAACCAAACCGAGTGTGTCCCAGGCGTAGTCTAGTAAGGACTGCTCTGCTCTCGCTTTGTTTTTCTGTCATTCCATTTTTTGGTGGTTTCCGTGGTTATTCCAGGTATTTTGATGTTTTCTCCGCAACCAGCTTTTTCTTTTGCACCAGCTAACCGCGTCTTGTGCAGGGACCGAGTGCACAGTGGGGAATCGCTGGCCATCGACCCAAAATTGAAAATGCGAATTTCATTTCAATTATATTTTTCTTTTAGTTGTATACTTTTGAAGTGTCAGAATCCAAATTTTTAGAGCATTACGACACAATTTGAATTTTCTATGATTTTTTAAAGTGTACTGAGTCAGCGTTTTTTAGCAATTTTCTTGGAAAAAATGCAATGTTGCGAAACTTGCTGGTGCCTTAAGGGTATCTTAAATCTTGATGACGTCTAAGGAAAAGTTGTATATAAAATAGTGAAGAATGAATCCTCATCATTGGACAATCTATAATCTCATTGTAATACTCAAAAAAATTAGGAGGAATCGAAAAATTACGTATTTTTTGCATAAAACAGCGTTTAAAGTTTAGACGGCAGGGTTTGGCACTATTGGCACTAGTTTTAAAAGATAGCTTGGAAAAAATGCTTTAAAATGCATCTAGTTCGATCCTGCGCAGAGTTGCACAAAGTACCATGGAATGGGGTGAAATTGATCACTTTTCACAATAATATGGAAATATTTTTAGAAGGGGAAGTTTTTAAGCTGGTAATCGAATTTTAAAACTAGTACTGCTCTTCAAGTTAAGCATCAGTAACGGTATCATCTTCAATAAACATCTGTATGTCAAGAATCGCTTAATTGTTTTTCAAGAAAAAATTTTCTGTTTTAGGGGTGAAATTGATCGCCCAGAAATCAAGACAACATTATCGGAAAACCAACGTTTCTTCCGAAGCTGCAATTTGACAGCTCTCGATTTAGATAATTTTGATTCATTAACAGAACTAGATGAGGAAAAAATTTTCAGTTGGAGAATTTTTTTTTTCTTCATCTATAGTTTATTTGACACGGCACAAATACAATTCAATGTTTAACGGCGCCAATTATATCTGGTAGCTTACTTTCTAAAGTATCTTAATAACTAAAAGCAAATTTTTTATCCTCGCTGCCGACTACGAGCTGAAACTAAATCTAACTTGAAGCTAGAATATTTTGCATTAAAAGCACAGGTTTGCTGTTTGATGGTTTTCATTGCCATGGGTAAGCAGCATATTAAATTTGTTCCGCTGCTGGGCCAAGATATTACGGACTGGCATATTGGGTTGTTTCCATCGGGCCTTGAGAGTATCGTGCGGGTCTGATTGCTGTTTCCGGATCCGGGGTCTTAACGTGTTCTTGTCGTTTGGTTGGATGTAGGCGGAAGGGGATAGGACTAAACTGGGGCGTGGATGGATTTCAGGAAAACGTATATAAGGGACATGTAGGATAGGTCACGGCTCGCCAAGACATCACGAACAGGAACAGCCGGCTGCCTACTAGTTGGAGAATTATCCAATTAATATTCACTTTCTTCAAATAAAAAGTTGAGGGCTGAATTAAAATTTGCTTTTGTACCTTATCAGACAACTCAACGTTTAATTCAATAATTAATTACAATTATATATCAATCAGATCAAGTAACAATGGTAATACATTAACGCATAGTTCGAGTTTTCATTTTAAAATCACAGCGGCTTCTTTGACTTCCGTTTCAATTTTTTTCCTTCGTTGCTCACAAGATTTTTCTTTGAGTCTTCTTTCTCTTGTTTGATCTTGGTGGGTCGGCCACGACGCTTTCTTTGGCCACAGCTTACTGCGGAACAGTTAGGATCCGTATTTTCGTCAGCTTCTGAATACGACAAATTTTCGGGTTCTTGTTTGGTTTTTATTATTCGCTGTTGTTTTAAAAATGTAGAATGTGCGTCCTCTGTACGATTACAATTAGCTTTCTCCACAGATGTTGAATTATTAGATTGAACAAGGCTTTGATCAATATCTTCTTTGATATCAAAACGTGCGAGATGTTCTTCTCCAACACTCTCTCCTGGCCCGATTTTAACTATCCATTTGCGTTTTGGAGTATGCGATTTTTCAACCTGCGAATACCGTTCCGCCTTGATTAGGTTGATCAACTGCTCTGAGAATGATCCATTTGCCGGCATTACCGGTGTTGTTTCCGCCAGGCAATTTCTTCAAAATTACATTACGATTACAAGGAAAAATACCTGTTGCCCTGAAGCCGGAGATGACATTTTGTGAACGAGACTTTAGTGCTATCGAATTCGATATGCAAGATTTTACTGTGGCTGTGTTCTGTGTGATAGATTTGTCAATATTCAATAGTTCTTCCTTTAGTAGACGCGGGAAAATAATTGCGTTGCGTTAGGGAGGAGAAAAACAAATCGAATGTTATTCTCTAAACAGCTTTTCATCACTTTATATGACAAGTAGGAGGCTACGGTATCCCCGATGATCACTTTCGGCAAGTCATTGTCCAGATTCATGAAATAGGGCAACGCCATAGAAGCAGGGATACCATCTGGTCAGAGGTACAAATCAGGACATCTATTTTTCCGGCACAAATTTGATTCAAATTATTTTTATTCTGGTTTAAACTGGTGGTATGTGATTTGCACTTCAAAATGCTATTCGGCTGTTAATTTATTCAACATGTATCTCGAACGATCCAATTTTATCAAGCAACTTCGAAGTTTTAGGAATTTGTATGTCCCCAAAGAATTCAGCACACGTAAACTGTTTAAAATTAAATATAAAAATTGTCAAATGCTTAACACTATTCACTTGACTCAGGCTTAATCAAAGAAATAATTTACGCAGTGAGCGTTGTGTGGTCAAATATCGAGATTTATCTGGATTATCCACATTATTGAACATGTATCAAGATAGACAGGTCTAATGTCTAATCTCCCAGATATTTAAAAAATAATGCAGATTTTTCCTGATTCTGGGACCGATTACAGGTAACGAGGCGAGCAATTTGCCTCGCTTAGAGTCACTGACGAGCAAAATGTTGTATTAGGAAACGCGAGTAAAACTTGGCTGGTACCAGCTGAGTGGAGCAGTTTCGCAGACGAGCTACTCGTCCGATATCCAGCCGACTCACAATCTGTTATATCTAAATTGGTCAGGCGAGTAACTCGCTGCTCACCTTGTTGACTGTAATAGGCCCTTTTATTTCCTTTAGCCCGCAAAACGGTCATCACTTCAAATTTTACAATTTTACCTCATAAAATGTTACTTTAAGATTCTTATCGGAGAAAAATGTCCTTTTGTTTTCATATTTACCAGCGACGAGTTCGAACTGGCAACCAGAAATGAAAAAAATAAATACTGGGGAATTTCCAACTATTTCTAATATCAGGCAACATTCACGTTTCTGTTAAAAATTTACCGACTTGTGTCTTGCAATATGAGCTTGGTGTTTGAAGATAATTGCATGTCTTATAAAAATCAGGACAAATGCTAGAATATGAAAAATAAATCAGGACGCCCAAATATGACCTCAAAATCAGGACATGTCCTGCTAAATCAGGACGGATGGTATCCCTACATAGAAGTAAACCAGTCCTCGAAAATAACTTTATCAAACCAGCCTGAAAATTTATAAGAAGTTAGAGATCTATGGTTTTCGGAAAATTTTATACTTTTACCGGAATTGGAACCCTTCTGGTACCCTTTGGCCCTCCTTCGGTCCATGTGCTGTAGAGGTGAACGGAAGCATAGACAACATAAGGTGGAAGAGCGAGACCGTCGCAGCAGCAGCATACATAACTGAAAAAGAGTTTTTCGAGTGGTCCATAATATTATCGGCATGGTTTTCTCCTTTCCTGATGACGACCTTTTTGGATTTAGGGTCATCCACAAAATTTGTTTCATCATAATTGACTATGTTTGCGGCAGGGATTCCGTCGAGCACAATAGTAAGTTTGTCGAAGTAAGAATTTATCGTTTCTAGACAAACTTTAGCTCGGCTCCTTTTTATATTCTGCGATTGTCGTACTGACGAAACATCTTTGTTTTGTTTAATGTATCCGTAACACCAATCCTTACCGGGAGAATTTGGTTCGATTTTCGCGATGTTCTGACTCTCCATGTAACGCACTAGCGATTGGATGTTGTTTTTGGTCAGCGGAAAGCCCCACTCTCCAGCAATTTTAATGGTCTTCGTAAGATCGTTCTTGACGCCTTCACTAAGCATAGTCTGGCCGCCGTTTTTCGATGTGTGCAATCCATTTTTTTTTGTTAAAAATGGTTCCGTAGGGAACACCAAATTTCTTTGACGCTTGACGCATGGAAAGTTTCCCGTCATTTACTGATTCAACAGCTTTTTCCACACTTCCCGGTGCATAATTTCGATACGTCCTTTTTCCGGAGGTTTTCTCATACTTTCACGGCATATGCGTTAAAATTAAATTACAAGTTTAAAAAATTTCGCGCACCTCACAAATCGTGTTGAAATCAAAACAAAAACAAATCAATTAACCGACGCAAGGGTCGGGCATGGTTGCTAGTAATAAAATCTGGCAAAATGCAAATAAAGAGCCAATAACCTGAAAGTCATTTTCTCGAAAAATATGTATTTCTACTTCCAATTCCTAAGATTTACAAAATATTTTGCAACATTCCATGCAAATTTTGACGTGATGACCTTTTTACGAGATAGTGCGACAAAAATCTGATGCGTTATCTGAAATCTTTCAAATCAGAATCCTTTGCTGAGTCGAAAGCCATACAGTCAGATCTCTGCTAGTCCGGAAAGTACGTTTCACGACTTCACAAACAAAATGATAAATGTGAAACTTAGATTCTAGCGTCAATGTGTTCATGTGTATTCTACATGTGCATATGTAAAGCTTGGGCTTAGTTTAAAACCTTTTAGTAAACGGTTTTTTATGTTAAGGCGAAGGATGCTCCGTGCCTAAAAGAGACTGACTGTAGGTTTCGTGGTACATAGTTGGTTGTTGTCGATGTGTGTTGTCCTATGAATATGAATGGAATGGAATATTTTTATACTCATTACTGGTCAACATATGGACAAATATATTACGAAATATAACAGAATATAAACAGAATATATAACATAGAATTTTCCCCCCATTCTCATACGCTGATAGAAGTTTCTTAAGTAAGTTGAAGACACGAACATATATATATATATATATATATATATATATATATATATATATATATATATATATATATATATATATATATATATATATATATATATATATATATATATATATATATATATATATATATATATATATATATATATATATATATATATATATATATATATATATATATATATATATATATATATATATATATATATATATATATATATATATATATATATATATAGATGAAAATTTGAATAAAATAGTTAAATAACTGGAATTGTCAAGCATAATGTAACTCAACTATCATCATTAAATACATTTCTATATGTGACACAATATTATAGATTCTAATTGCCTTTAATTACGTGATAAAAAGCTTTTCTTTTTCATTGTCGCAAGTGATCAATTTCACCCCACTGATCAATTTCACCCCATTCCATGGTACCCTTCTTTCGAAGAGAAACAACGAGTGTTCGGCACATATCGGACTTTAAAAATGTAAATTTAAATTGTACACTGCAAACCGTCAACAGAATAACAAATGGCTCGTATTAGTTTGATAATAACAACGTTTTCAAACATGTTTCAGTATAATTAATCACGCTATTTTCGTTTTTACAAATTAAACTCATCTATATTCCGATAATTAACGAAGTATCAAAAGTTATCATTGTATATGTTTTGGATCACCAGCACTAGGTACCAAAATCATGTTTTAAGTTTATATCATACTAGTCACATGTAAAAACTATCGTGTAAGCACAAATCATGACATAATAAATCGCCTGCTAATTTCTACAGAGCAAATAGTGAATTATTATTTTGACGTTAGAAACTGCTTTTTGAAAACCCTCCCTGAAGATATTAAAACTGTATTGAAAATGAACACAAAAATGAAGAGGAAGGTAGAAGTGAATAAAAAGAAGAATGCGATACATAGAAGCAATGTAGTATAGTCTCTTCGAAAAAAAAAAAAATCATAATGGATTTTCAACACAAAGCATATTTTTCAATTGATATTTTTTTATTTTCATAATAACTGATTAAAATTTTATGTTCTTTTAAGACATTAAAGTCTTTCGAGCATCATGCATTTTATTTTCCAAAAGATTTAAACCGACGTAAAATTTTCCTCACATAATATATATATTAAAAACATGAAAATTTCCCTGGCGTCAAAAATATGCATTTTCATGCAAAAATAATCAAATTCGAACTCATCATCCCAAAATTACATAAAAACCATGTATTTTCCATGATTTGAAGACATTTTTTGCTCGGCCAGCATTTGTATGGAGTCGCCCCACTGTGAAGTGGCGTATCAGCTCAGCATTTTGTCCTACTCGAGCAATACTATCCACCTTTTCGTTTCCATCGATTCCCTGGTGACCAGGAACCCAGCATAGTGAGATTTCCTTATCTTTCAACTCTTTTTCGATTTTTTGAATGTAAGGGTGGCGTGACTTTTCTTTTTTTAGGTCCTGTAAGCAATTTTCTGAGTCTGTAAAGATGACACTTCTATTTTTAATTTTGCTTGCTGCTTCCGCAATTGCTGCAGCTTCCGCAGAGTATACTGAGCATTGGTTATGCAGACTTCTGCTTATCGGTAGTTAAGACCCAAGATTCCAACTCCAACTTCAAGTCCGTGAACCAAAGGTCATAGCCAGAGTATTTATTTTGTACATGGCTGTTATATAAGTGTTGGGCAATCAACCGTCCTTGACCCACTTGAAACCTATTTTAAAAAACCTAAATTAATCCACGTAGCGGTCAGACCCAGCCTTTCTCATTCAATTTTTTATTTGCAAAAATAGATTTACATGAACGCTTCAATCCAATAAATGTAAATCTCTCTTCACTCTTTAGGTTCTAAAATATTGATGTTGTAATCTTTACATATAAAAATGCAGTCAAGTCTGTCTGTCAGTCTGATCCGTATAGGCCCGAAAACTACCGAACCGATCGACGTGAAAATTTGTATGTAGGGGTTTTTGGTGCCGAAAAAGGTTCCTATGATAGTTTGAGACTCCTCCCTCTTCTGGAAGGGAGGGGTCCCATACAAATGAAACATAAATTTCTGCACAACTTAAGAACAAACCAAGCAAATGAAACCGAATTTGGCATGTGGATGTTTTAAGGGGTAACTAATATGTCCATAATAGTTAGATGAAACACAAATTTGTGCACATCTCGAGAACTAATCAACCAAATGGAACAAAATTTGGCAGGTAAATGTTTTTAGTGGTAACAAATATGTACATAATGGTTTGAAACCCGACTCCCTCTTCTATAAGGGAGGGATCCCATGAAAATGAAACACAAATTTCGCACAGCTCAAGAACCAATCAAGAAAATACAACCAAATTTGGTATGTGAATGTTTTTAGAGGTAACAAATATGTCCATAATGGTTTGACGCCCCTCCCTCTTCTGGAAGTACATGTTTCTTCACAAATTTTTGCACATCTCGCGAGCTAATCAACTAAATGGAACCATATTGGCAGGTGAATGTTTTTAGTGGTAACAAATATGTTCCATAATCGACCTCAGACAACATTTTGGATTGTTAGATGGCAACTTCCAGTTTCTGGAAAACAGCCGAAAATGGCCGATTTCCACCCAATATAAAAATATCCGGATCATTCCGCGTCGAGCACTCGACAGAAACGGACGTGCGAAGTGGTCGTTCTATTACAATCCGGTCCGTGTGTACGAATAGCCAAACAAAAGAGTGTATTATTCGCGCTAAAGGCCAACTAGATTGTGAGTTGTGTCGATACGTTCTGTACCCGGCTCGAGACCCCGCACGAGACGTGGAGATCGACGGTGTCATAACCGATTCGAGTCTGTCTGTCGAGTGTATCCTAAAAAGCGCAACCGGTTGCTTCAAAAATACCGAAACACAGGCGAAGATTTTGGATTGTAAGCAATTGCGGTCCATGTCTCTCGTCGGCGGTAAAAAAGTTTACACTCCGTCAGACTCGTTTCGCGTTACGTTTGCCGGATCTGCACTCCCTAGCCACGTCTCGATCGATCGGGTTCGTCTGCCTGTGCGATTGTATGTACCCCGTGTTATGAATTGCACCAATTGCAAGCAGCTAGGCCACACAGCCGCCTACTGCTGCAATAAGGCACGATGTAGCAAGTGTGGGGAGACTCATGCGGAAGATTCTTGCAGTGTTAATGCTGAAAAATGTATTCACTGTGGGGAAAACCAGCATGAGCTCTCCACATGCCCGGTGTACATGCAGCGCAGAGATAAAATAAAGCGGTCACTTAAGGAGCGTTCAAAGCGTTCTTATGCTGAGATGCTGAAGAAGACCGTGACCACTTCTACCATAACATCGAACCCCTTTGATCTGTTGTCCTCTGATGAAACCGATTCTGACGATACATCAGCGGGAACATCTTATGCCAATCCTGGGGAGTCTAGGAAGAGGAAAAATGTTTCTTCTCCTAAACTTCCCCGTAAAGGTCCTAAGATTTCCCAAAGTGTAATGAAAAGTACGAACAAACCAGCCATTGCTGCGGAAAAACCGAAGCAAACTCCTCCTGGGCTTGCAAATTTAAAGTCCCAGAAGGAGTTCCCAGCACTGCCAGGAACATCTAAAACCCCAGTTGTTCCTTTTGCACATCCAGTTGATGAAACAAACTCTGGATTAGTGAAATTTTCTGACATTGTGGACTGGATTTTTGAAAATTTCAATGTACCCGATCCAATTAAAATTTTTCTTACAGCATTCCTCCCAACAGTTAGATCATTTTTGAAGCAGTTGACTGCCCAATGGCCCCTCCTTGCAGCGATTGTATCCTTCGATGCCTAACTCAACTGCGTATATGAAGGATTCTATCTCTGTCTTACAGTGGAATTGTAGAAGTATTTTACCAAAAATTGATTCGTTTAAAGTTTTGATAAATAAAAACAAATGCGATGCATTTTCCCTTTGTGAAACTTGGCTTACTTCAAATATTGATCTCAACTTCCATGATTTTAATATTATTCGCCTTGATCGAGACACCCCATATGGAGGAGTACTTTTAGGGATTAAAAAGTGCTATTCTTTCTATCGTATTAACCTCCCCTCGATTCCAGGCATCGGAGTTGTCGCATGTCAAATGACAATACAAGGTAAAGAGTTTTGTATTGCCTCAATATATATTCCTCCCAGAGCACAGGTTGGGCAACGGCTGCTCTTTGATTTAATAGAACTTCTTCCCTTGCCACGTTTGATTTTGGGAGACTTCAACTCTCATGGTGTGGCTTGGGGTTCCCCTTACAATGATAACCGCTCCTCTTTAATCTATAACCTTTGCGATGATTCCGACATGACTATTTTAAACAACGGTGAAATGACACGTATCCCGAAACCTCCAGCGCGCCCAAGCGCTCTGGATCTATCCTTATGTTCGACGTCGCTACGGTTGGATTGCACATGAAAGGTAATCCTCGATCCTCACGGTAGCGACCATCTGCCTATTCTTATTTCAATTACAAACGGGTCAACTCGCATGCGACCAATTGACATTCCGTATGACCTCACACGGAATGTCGATTGGAAGTTATACGAGGAAATGATTTCAAAAGCGGTCGAGTCGATTCAACATCACCCACCACTTGAAGAATACAACCTCCTCGCGGGCTTAATCCTCGACGCCGCGTTGCAAGCCCAAACGACGAATATCCCGGCGTCACGATCAAAGAGCGGCCTCCAACTCCGTGGTGGGACCAAGAGTACTCCGATGTTTACACGCAAAGATCCGACACGTTTTTGGCCTACCAGAAGGGAGGTATACCCGACGACTATATACGGTATTCGGAGCTTAATACCAAGCTTAAAAGCCTGGCTAAAGCAAAGAAACGCGGATATTGGCGTCGGTTCGTGAACGAGACGTCGAGGGAGACATCGATGAGCACTCTTTGGAACACAGCCCGAAGAATGCGGAATCGCGTAACGGTCAACGAAAGCGAGGAGTCTTCAAGTCGGTGGATATTTGATTTTGCCAGGAAAGTATGTCCGGACTCTGTTCCTGAGCAAAACATTGTTCGCGATGCGTCTCCGGGCCACGACGCGATAGAATCACCTTTTACGATGGCAGAATTTTCAGTTGCCCTTCTGTCCTGTAACAATAACGCGCCAGGGTTAGATAGAATCAAATTCAACTTGTTGAAGAATCTACCCGGCAATGCCAAGAGGCGCTTGTTGAACTTGTTCAATAAGTTCCTGGAGCAAAACATTGTACCGCAGGATTGGAGGCAAGTGAAGGTGATCGCCATCCAAAAACCAGGGAAACCAGCTTCTGATCACAACTCTTATAGGCCGATTGCAATGCTATCCTGTATCCGGAAATTGATGGAAAAAATGATACTCCGTCGTTTAGACCATTGGGTCGAATCAAATGGTCTACTATCAGATACTCAATTTGGCTTCCGCCGTGCCAAAGGGACGAATGATTGTCTTGCGTTGCTTTCAACAGATATTCAGCTGGCGTATGCTCGCAAAGAACAAATGGCGTCTGCGTTCTTGGACATTAAGGGGGCTTTTGATTCCGTTTCTATTGACATTCTTTCGGGTAAACTTCACCGACAAGGATTTTCTCCAATTTGAACAATTTTTTGCACAATTTGCTGTCCGAAAAGCACATGCATTTTACGCACGGCGATTTGGCAACTTTTCGCATTAGCTACATGGGTCTTCCCCAGGGCTCATGTTTAAGCCCCCTTCTTTACAACTTTTATGTAAATGACATCGACGAATGTCTGGCAAATTCATGCACGATAAGACAACTTGCAGACGACAGTGTAATCTCTGTAACAGGAGCCAAAGCTGCCGATTTGCAAGGACCATTGCAAGATACCTTGGACAATTTGTCTGCTTGGGCTTTACAGCTAGGTATCGAATTCTCTCCGGAGAAGACTGAGATAGTAGTTTTTTCTAGGAAGCATGAACCTGCTCAGCTTCAAACACAATTAATGGGTAAAACGATTTCTCAGGTTTTGGTACACAAATATCTTGGTGTCTGGTTCGACTCTAAAGGCACCTGGGGTTGTCACGTGAGGTGTCTGATGAAAAAATGTCAACAAAGAGTGAATTTTCTTCGTACAATAACCGGACAATGGTGGGGTGCCCACCCAGGAGACCTTATAAGGCTTTACCAAACAACGATACTGTCTGTTATTGAGTACGGGTGTTTCTGCTTCCGCTCCGCAGCAAACACACATTTGATCAAACTGGAGCGAATACAATATCGTTGTTTGCGTATCGCCTTGGGTTGCATGCAATCGACCCATACGATGAGTTTGGAGATCTTAGCTGGAGTGCTACCATTGAAAAACCGCTTCTGGAGCCTGTCTTCTCGTATTCTAATCAAATGTGAGGTCTTGAACCGTCCCCTGATTGAAAATTTTGAAAGGTTAATCGAACTTAATTCTCAAACCCGTTTTATGACATTGTATTTCAATCACATGTCCCAAAATATTAACCCTTCTTCGAATATTCCAAATCGTGTCAACTTATCAAATACTTCTGATTCTACTGTGTTTTTCGATACATCCATGATAGAAGAAACTCGTGGAATCCCGGATCATTTACGCGTGCAGCAGATCCCTAAATTTTTTTCCAATAAATATCGAAACATCAACTGCGACAATATGTACTACACTGACGGATCACTTCTTGATGGGTCCACTGGCTTCGGTATCTTCAATAACAATTTAACCGTCTCCCATAAGCTCGATAATCCTGCTTCTGTTTACGTCGCAGAATTAGCTGCAATTCAGTACACCCTAGGGATTATCGAAAAAATGCCCACGGACCATTATTTCATCTTTACGGACAGTCTCAGTTCCATTGAGGCTCTCCGATCGATGAAAGATGTTAAGCACTCACCGTATTTCCTGGGGAAAATACGGGAACATCTGAGTGCTTTATCCGAGAAATCTACTCAGATTACCTTAGCGTGGGTCCCTTCTCACTGCTCGATACCGGGTAATAAGAAAGCGGACTCTTTGGCTAAGGTGGGCGCAACAAACGGTGATATTTATGTAAGACCAATTGCCTTTAATGAATTTTTCGCATTTGTACGTCAGAATACGTTCATCAGTTGGCAAAATTCTTGGACCAAGGGGGAACTGGGAAGGTGGTTACATTCCATAATCCCCAAGGTGTCGACGAACCCGTGGTTCAAGGGGTTGGATGTAGGTCGGGATTTCATTTGCGTGATGTACCGGCTTATGTCCAATCACTATAGATTTGACGCGCATCTCCGTCGTGTTGGGCTCGGGGAGAGTGGTATCTGTGCCTGTGGTGAAGGTTATCACGACATAGAGCACGTTGTTTGGTCATGCCCTGTACACCGTGACGCCAGGTCTAGATTAATAGCTTCTCTGCAGGCCGAAGGTAGGCAGCCGGCTGTTCCTGTTCGTGATGTCTTGGCGAGCCGTGACCTATCCTACATGTCCCTTATATACGTTTTCCTGAAATCCATCCACGCCCCAGTTTAGTCCTATCCCCTTCCGCCTACATCCAACCAAACGACAAGAACACGTTAAGACCCCGGATCCGGAAACAGCAATCAGACCCGCACGATACTCTCAAGGTCCGATGGAAACAACCCAATATGCCAGTCCGTAATATCTTGGCCCAGCAGCGGAACAAATTTAATATGCTGCTTACTTATGGCAATGAAAACCATCAAACAGCAAACCTGTGCTTTTAATGCAAAATATTCTAGCTTTAAGTTAGATTTAGTTTCAGCTCGTAGTCGGCAGCGAGGATAAAAAATTTGCTTTTAGTTATTAAGATACTTTAGAAAGTAAGCTACCAGATATAATTGGCGCCGTTAAACATTGAATTGTATTTGTGCCAAATAAACTATAGATGAAGAAAAAAATAATAATAATAATATCCGGATCTAGTGTATTATTACAGGAGCTAAAATCGACCACAGATAGCATTTTAAATTCTAAGATGGCGACTTCCGGTTTCTGTAAACAGCAGAAAATGACCAAATACCACCCAATATGAGTTTTTCTTCAACCAGTATGCCGTTCAAAATCCAGAAATTGTCTCGAAATGCCATTATGAAATCCAAAATGGCGACTTCCGGTGTCGGAAAAACAGCGGCAAATGACCTAATACCACCCAATATGGGTATTTCCGGAACCGTAATGATGCACTGGAGCCACAAATCGACTTCAGACAACATTTTGAATTGTAAGATGGCAACTTCCGGTGTCTTGCAAACAGCCGGAAATAACCAAATACCATTCAATATGAATGTTTTCGGAACCAGAATTACACCCAGATGACAGAAATTGAATACCATTTTGAAATCCAACATGGCGACTACCGGTTTGTGAAAAATAGCCTAAAATAAACAAATACTATCCAATATGAGTATCTCTGGAACCAGAATGATGCAAGGAGCTAACAATTGACCTCAGGCACCATTTTGAATTACTAAATGGCAACTTATAATAATACTCAATATGGATATTTCCGTAAAGGTGCAAAGAAACCAAACATTGACCCTGGACACTATTTTGAATTTGAAGACGACCACTTTCAGTTTCTGGAAAACAACCGAAAATACCTCCCAATATGGGTATTTCCGGTGTCAGATTGATGCCAGAAAGTCTGCTGATAATGACAGAATGCCACCCAATATGAATATATTCAGAATTAAGGCGATGTACAGAAGGCCAAAAGACGAGAATGTTGTCATTTCGATAGAACCAATCATTTCAAACGATTTGTTATTTGACTTTGATCATATCCTATGGCCGATTCGTCGTGCATTTGCAGACTTCAAACAAACCGCAAGGAATCAATGAACTTGGAACGTTCAAATTGTACGACACCACATTTAAATTATGTTGAGGCCACATATATCGATCAAAGCAGGTATAGTTTTAAATAGTCTTTGAATTTCTTTTCTTTCCATAACTTTTGAGCCACATATCAAATTGTTATGAAGTTTGTTATTTGTAAGTTTGAGAGGTGACTCGTTCGTATGACACTAGTTATGTTCAAATAAGTCATGTAATCTTTGAAATAATAGACTTTCGTTGTTATATTAACAATTTAGTACATAACGGTTGCTTGAGTTCGATTATAATCTAATGAAATGGGAACGTGTAGGGCAGCCAAACTTTGAAACCACGTGTTCAATCATAATTCATTAGTTAACCCTCAACTAGCCCGCTCATCTGATAATAATAATCAAATCGGTTGTGTAGTTTCTGAGAAATTGAAGTTTCGTGATTTTCACAAGTCGGCACATTACAAATGAAGTTACAATTCGATTACAGTAAAATTCAATAGGGTCTTCTGAGGCATCTAGACCATTCATTTGACACTAATTTTGTGGAAATCGGGTCGGCCATCTCTGAGAAAAGTGAGTGAGTCCAAGTAGTCTTCGAAATATGTTCCTTTGCATTGCTGGATTTCACATTTTTAAACATAACAGGCAAAGTAATAGTCCGACTGCAAAACAAATCAATTGGGTCTTATGGGGTAATTAGACCTTCCATTTGACACTGATTTTATGAGAATCGGTACAGCCATCTCTGAGAAACATGAGTGAGATTAAACAGTCTTCAGAACACGTTTCTTTTCGTAACTTTTGAACCACACGTTCAATCTTTATGAAATTCAAAACTTTTCTAGGTAGCCTGTTCTTTTGAGACCAATTTTGTTCAAATCGGTTGTGTAGTTTCTGAGATATTGATGTTTCATGATTTTCACATTTTTAAACATAACCTCTAAACTAAAAATCCGATTACAATGAAATTCAATAGGGTTTTATGGGGCAACAAGACCTTTCATTTGCAATTAACTTCATGAAAATCGGTCCAGCCATCTCTAAGAAAAGTGAGTAAGAATAAAAATCTGCACATACACACACACACATACACACACACATACAGAAAATGCTCAGCTCGTCGTGCTGAGTCGAGTGATATATGCCATTCGGCCCTTTGGAGCACTTTTATACTTTCGGTTTTGCAAGTGATTGCTATACCTTTCTAAGAGAAAGGTAAAAACCAGTCAATTTTTGGCTTCGCTGGTACCACGGTCTATCTAATTTAGTATAGATTTTAGTGACCTTTGGGAATTTTTTGGTCGGTTAGTGTCTCTAGCGCTTGATTAGTTTTGTCCCATATTGTTTTGGTTGTAGATTTTTCCCTTTCCATGCGAGCCTTTTATGCTAGTGTTAAGGTTACAACATATTCCCACGGAAGTCGACCAGCTTCTACCATCATATGTTGAATTGGTGTTGCTCGATGAGCGTCGGACGCTATCCGGATGATAGCGTTGTGGGTTGGGGTGAGCTGCACGACGTTCTGCCATCTTAGTACTTCGAGTCCATAGACCAATTTAGAGAGAACAGTTGCGCATCCGATTCTTTCAAGTGTTGCTCTGTCAGCCCACTGCGCAATAGATTTTAGTAAGTTTAGGCGGCTTTTGCAGTCTTCTTAGTGTGGTTGTTGAAAAGGCATTTCTTATCAAATATCACACCCAGGATCCTGATGGTTTTTGGGTCCAGGGCTATCTCCTCTCCTTCCAGATACTATTTCCTGTGTTTTTTCAATTTGCAGCAGTGCATGGTTGAAGACTTTTCGGCGAAGATTTCGAAGCCAACGTTCGCAGCCCATTTTGAGATTGCTTGAGCTGCTCTTTCCAATCTTAGTCGCTAGCAGGGATGTTATGTAGAAAACCTCATGTAGTTTTCGACGAGTTTTCTACGTAGAATATATCTGGTAGAATACATAACCAAAAACGAGTATTCTACGAGTATTCTACGAAAACCTGCGAAGAGATTTTTGTTGTGAATAACAAGAAAAATAACCGAAATTTTAGTTTGAAAAGATTATTTAAATCTAAGGTGAAACCTCATCGAATCCAAAAATGGCCGACTTCGAGTCACCACTTCGAATTTTCAAAAGCACAAGACTCGGAAATACTCATTGCGTTCTCTATAGAAATTCTATTTTTTGTTTGCTTCAATACAGCAAACATAAAATAGCATTTCCACAGGGAACGCATTAACTATTTTTGAGTCTTGTGCTTTCGAAAATTCGAAGTGGTGACTCGAAGTCGGCCATTTGTGGATTCAATGAGGTTTTTGACATTCAAAATCGTTGCTTTTAATCTCCATCGATTTCGGAGCTTTCCAAAAGCATTCCAAAGTCGTAGTCTTCTTCAACTACTTGGTTGGTTTATCGCAACGTAAAATAAACATTAACGAGTTTTTTTTTGATGTTTCATCTGAAAGTCGGTTTCGGATGTCGTTGTGAATGTAACCCCAGTGTGCAAATAGTCGTTCCAATTGTACGGTTGATGCAGAAATTTTCAAATATTCCATGGTAAAGTCAGCAAGCTTATTATGACCCAGTTCAGTGGCAAATTGCCAAAACGTTTTTGGTATGGTGAGGTTTTTGACAGTCAATTTTGCAAAACTGCCTTCACTTTCTGTGAATTCATGTAACGATTCAATTGTATGCCTTTTTCGTCAAAACAGCATACACGGTTGCATCATAGCGTTTTTTCGCTAGTATGATTGCTTTGTCTACAGCATCGAACACGTTGAAGCCGGTTTTACGAATGCCCGAAAAGTCGAAGGACTGCAGGAATACTTTTTGGTCATTTGATGTTGCGAGCATCATCACCTCATCGGTTCGCCGATGAGTTTTGCCAGCCGTCAACCAGTAATGTAACGCGTTTGTCCATTCTAGTAATTAGTTCTTCGTTGCGTTTTTTTATTATTTCGTGCGTTTTATCAAGTAACGTGCTTGCCAATTCTCGACGTTTGGGCGGATTATAGGCCGGTCGCAAAACTTTCACAAAATTTTCGAAATATGTTGAGTCAGCTACTTGGAACATCCATAAAATACAACGCCGCTAACGAATCCAACTTCTCGCTTTCAGCTGGTTTCACATCGTCCATGAAACGTTGCATTTTCATTTGCTTTGGTGTTGGTGCTCTGAAACTCCAAGGTGATTGCTAAAGTTCAAAATAAAATGAGTTCAATTAAACTAATATAAAAATAATACAAATATAATTTTTACTTTTCGTATATCCGATGCTTGGCTTAAAATTGAACTCGGGTGCGAGGTTGTATCGTCACCGCCTTCCAAAATAGCATTGCGCGAGCGCAATTTTTTCGGATCGCAGATAGATTTTTTTCAGATTTCAAGCAGTTTTTTAAGGTTTTCGAGCAGTTGCACTTTTTCAAAAAAATTTTGGCATATCTGGTTTGCATGAACTGTACATGTTTGTTATTTCATTTGTCATAACTAGGGACAGTGGTAAATCGCGCTTTCGCGGAAGCCGCAAATTCCGCGAAATTCGGCATCAGCTGCGAAATTTATAAAAACCCGCGAAATGCCGCGAAAGTAATGAAAAATAGCAACATTCTATGTCATTTATGAAACATTTCGATTTAAAACCTTCGGAATTCATCAAAACCAGTAACATGGACAAAGCTGAAGGTTACTTGGCACCTCGATGGCAACAGGGCGTCTTTTCCTCGCAGTACTATTGCTTTCTTGCAACCCGAGTTTGTCGGCCTGGGTTGAATTCTCTTCGGAAGGTTCGGTTACTGGATACTCTTCGAGCAAAGATTTTGGCGATTGGTGACTTGCATGATAAAATTCCAAAGTGTGATATGCGTGATAAAACCGTGAAGGTGTTAAATTTTATGTTCATGTTTAATTTTATATACTTTCATCATTATTCTGTAGACCATACAAAGGGTTTGTGAACCACCAGTTAAAAATCACTGTGATGAAGCAACTTAGAAGCATTCTCAATTCATGTTTTAGCAATGAAACATGAAAAACGTGTAAAAATAAATATATTCTTAATTGAACCTTATTGCAATACCTTTCAATGTGTTACCTTTCTTGTTCGTTTGGCTGGAATTTTGACATGTTCGTTTGGCTCACAACACTCTCTTCGCATATCTCTCCCTCTTGGAGAGATGCCAGCTCTCTTCTCAAAGCGCAATGTTGACTAACTTTTTTATTCGACTCGTATAACTGACGGTGACGTTGGGAGTCCTGGGGAATAATAAAGTGCATCACAAAAACCGTGAAGGTGTTAAATTTTATATTTATGTTTAATTTTATATACTTTCATCATGATTTTGTAGACCATACAAAGTGTTTGAGAACCACCAGTTAAAAATCACTGTGATGAAGCAACTTTGGAGCATTCTCAATTCATTGTTTAGTAATTCAGCTTTTTACGAGCCATAATGGCGGACGCTATAATGCAAAATTCGTAATAAATTACCCACTCCTTGTCAAAACTCTGCTTACGTCAGTTCGAAGTTTTCATGTAGTTTATCAAAAAAGAAATGTAACTGGCAACATTTTTGTTGCCAATTCACCAGAAATCCCTAAACTGACGTAAGCAGAGAGGTTCGCATATTACGAGCACACCTTATAGCGACCGCCAATATGGTGCGTAAAAAGCAGGATAGAGCATGAAAAACGAGTAGAAATTAATATATTCTTTATTGAACCTTATTGCAATACCTCTCAATGTGCTACTTTTCTTGTTCGTTTGGCTCGGATTTTGACATGTTTGTTTGGCTCACAACACTCTCTTCGCATATCTCTCCCTCTGAGTATTGCTAGTTATGACAAATGAAATAACAAACATGTACAGTTCATGCAAACCAGAGATGCCAAATGTTTTTGAAAAAGTGCAACTGCTTGAAAACCTGAAAAAAACTGCTTGAAATCTGAAAAAGTCTATCTGTGATCCGAAAAAATTGCGCTCGCGCAGAAAAAATCTGCACACATTTAGAACAGTATGAGGAAACTCTGACAAAAATCTGCAGAAACTATGGAAAAACTGCAAATATCTGCGATTCAATAAAAATCTGAGTACGGACTCTAGAAGTTTGCAGACAAATCTGCACACCTGGTATCCCTGACGCAAACAAACAGGTGTGTGAAGCTTCAAACCGTCATGCCTGGATGAATAATAATGTAAAGAAGGATTAGAGTCTTCCTATATTTACGCAGCCTTTTCAAAATGTGTGTTTTTGCAGGCTTTTGCCTGCGCGAGCTCAAATTATCTGAATTACTTATAGATTGTTCTCAGATTTTAAGATTTTTCCACTTTTTCGAGCCGTTGCAGACATTTTTCCAAAATTTCTGGCATCTTCTGGCATGACTGTAGTATCTCTAACAGTAGTAGACATCATTCTATGTCTTTCCAAAGCGATAGTACACGCTCGTAAGTAGTAACTCATGAACTGAGCAACTTTGACTCAGTTTAGATTTTTAGAACGTTATTCGTGGTTGTCAAAAAATGAGAACCTTTTTATGATTACTTACCTTACCAGTCAGCTCCAGGCCGAAGTGTCCCTTGCTGTTCGAAGAAGTCATCTCCATTCAACTCGGTCCATGGCTGCAGCTCACCAGCCATGTCGTCTGCGGAGGCCCCGCAGGTCGTCTTCCACTTGATCGAGCCACCTTGCTCGCTGCGCGCCCCGTCGCCTTGTTCCAGTCGGGTTGTTATCAAGAACCATTTTCACCGGGTTGTCGTCCGACACCCTAACGACATGCCCAGCCCACCGTAGTCTCCCGATTTTTGCCGTTTGAACGATGAGTGGTTCTCCCAGCAGCTGATGCAACTCGTGGTTCATCCGGCTCCGCCATGATCCATCTTCCATCTGCACTCCACCACAGATGGTACGCAACTCCTTTCGTTCGAAAACCCCAAGGGCGCGTTGGTCCTCCACGAGCATAGTCCAGGTTTCGTGGCCGTAGAGGACTACCGGTCTGATCAGTGTTTTGTAGATGATTAACTTCGTGCGGCGGCGGATTTTATTCGAGCGGAGCGTCCTCCGGAATCCAAAGTAGGCACGATTTCCTGCCATAAGGCGTCAACGAATCTCTGCTGGTGTCGTTGTCAGCAGTCACCAGTGAGCCCAGGTACACGAACTCGTCTACGACCTCGATTTCATCACCGCTAATATGAATTCGTGGCGGGAGGTTGAAACTGTCTTCTCTGGAACCTCTTCCTCTCATGTACTTGGTCTTCGATGCGTTTATGGCCAGTCCAATTCGTCCGGCTTCAGCCTTCAGTCTGATGTACGTCTTCGTCATCTTTTCAAGGGTTTGTGCTACAATATCAATGTCATCGGCGAAGCCGAAAAGCTGAACAGACCTTCTAAAAATCGTGCCACTCGTGTCGATACCAGCTATACGTATCACACCTTCCAAAGCGATGTTAAATAGCAAGCACGATAATCCATCACCTTGTCGTAACCCTCTTCGATATTCGAAGGGACTCGAGAGTGACCCCGAAAATTGAACTACGCACATCACCCGATCCATCGTCGACTTGGCCAACCGTGTCAGTTCATCCGGAAATCCGTAATCGTGCATAATCTGCCATAGCTGGTCTCGAATGATTGTGTCGTATGCCGATTTAAAATCGATGAAAAAGTGATGTGTGGGCACGTTATACTCACGGCACTTCTGTAGGACCTGCCGTACCGCGAATATTTAGTCCGTGGTGGAGCGGGCACCCATAAATCCCGGTTGGTATTGCCCCACGAATTCCCTTGCAAACGGTGATAGTCGACGGCACAGAATTTGAGAGAGTACCTTGTAGGCGGCGTTCAGCAACGTGATTGCGCGGTAGTTGCAGCAATCCAACTTGTCACCTTTTTTGTAGATGGGGCACACTGTACCCTCCATCCACTCCTCCAGTACTACCTCCTCCTACCAAATCTTGGCAATAACCCAGTGTAGCGCCTTAGCCAGTGATTTACCACCGTGTTTTAACAGCTCGCTGGGGAGTTGGTCAGCTCCAGCGGCTTTATTGTTTTTCAGCCGGTCGATCTCCTCTCTAACCTCCTGGAGGTCAGGGCTGGGATTCTGTCGTCATCTGCGCGTACACCGAGATCTACTACCACTCCGTCGTCGTCCTCTGCTACATCGCCATTAAGGTGCTCATCGTAGTACTGCTTCCACCTGTCAATCACCTCACACTTGTTTGTGAGAAGGTTGCCGCCCAGGTCCTTGCACATGTCGGCTTGTGGCACATAGCCTTTGCGGGAAGAGTTCAGTTTCTCGTAGAACTTTCGTGAGTCATTCGCACGGTACAGTTTCTCCATCGCCTCGCGATCTCGAACTTCCTCTTGGCGCTTCTTTATCTTTTTTATGATTCTGAGTAACTTTGACCCTCTTGGGTTTCCTCCGAATAATTTAGTTCTGAGTAACGTCGAATACAACGAATAAGTTTTCGGATTAGAAATACCTGTAAGCGAAATATGTGATGAATAATGGATATCGACTGATTCATTATTTTGTGACGTTACAACGAAACGAAAATACCCCGTGCTTCTCAACAATAGATCTTACCAGTTATTGGTGCTCTAAACAAGGCAAAATATTCGATTATTACACTGTGCTACAGCGATTTAGAACTTCTGAACTGACCTAGTGTAGGTTAAAGGTCTTGTTCAGTATAACATTCGCTCATACTAGAAATTTTCCATACACCCCCAAAATCTGAAGCTATGGTCAAAATACGGTTTTTCGGACTTCAGCGCATATAATGTTTTTAAACTCAGTCATTTATCAATCGATTTTCAATATTAAAGCAGTTTTAGAAAGAAGACAAACAGAGCTTTAAAAATATATATATAGGTTTGTTCTAATATCAATAAAACATGTTGAGTTATTTGAGCCTAAATCAAATGTTTTAGACTTTTTCACGCAATTTTTAAATTTAATTTCAAATTTGCAGTCTATTTTTGTGAGAAACATACCACAAATATACTAAAATTTTTAAAGTATATTCAATTCCGGATCAATTGAAAGTAGTTTTGTGAAAATCGGTTGGAATTTGGCTAAGTTATATATTTTTTAAGAAAACCAGAAGTTTTGGCTTCTATCGCACACTCATTTCACGGTGCTACAAATGATGAAAAAATGCAAGAACTTTTGATGTTACTTAGTGTGGGTTGTAGCTTTAGTCAAATTTTACTTGCGCGTTTACTTGAAGTTTTTCATATACCCCAAAAACTATTAGTTTTGGTCAAAATGGTTATTTTTCAACCAATTTTTCATATTATGGCTGTTTTGGAAAAGCGAAAAATAGAACTCTTGAAACATATAAATATGTCTTAAAAGTTTACCTATGTGTGATGAATAGTTTTGAAATAAATAAGATAGTTTATCTTATTTTCATTCGTTGTTTTGCTTTCGTCTCGATTATATGCAAATTTTTTATCTCCGTTTGATTCGCAAAATAACAATACACGAATTATCGTACGGGTGTTTTTTTGTCGATTAGTTCTTGTGCTGTGCGATAACGATAGCCTGCAGTATATCGGCAGAAACATCTTCTGCACACTGGTAGGGGCAGGCTACCCCGCCAGTGGTCTGATACGCAGCTGGTATATCGCAAGAATAATCCTCCTGCACCGCTGTTACCCCGCTAGCAGCACGGACCACCATACGATCGAGCGAGTGGAAGTCAACTACAAGTGGCATCTACAAGGACGCGTGTAAGATACGGCCACTGTGTCACAACACGAAGCTGGATCGTCATTGTTTGTTCTGCGGAGACACTCGATTGATCCTACTATCAGCCGTGAGGTCGTGACTTAGACGTTCGGTGAAGTATTCACTATAGAATTTTTATCATTATTATTAATATATAGTAATAATATAATATTATATTATTAATATTATTATTATTAATATCATTATTATTATTATTGTTATTATTATTATAATTATTATAATTATTATTATTATTATTATTATTATTATTATTATTATTATTATTATTATTATTATTATTATTATTATGATTAATATTATTATTATTATTATTATTATTATTATTATTATTATTATTATTATTATTATCAGTATTATTAATATTATTATTATTATTATTATTATTATTATTATTATTATTATTATTATGATTACTATTATTATTATTATTATTATTATTATTATTATTATTATTATTATTATTATTATTATTATTATTATTATTATTATTATTATTATTATTATTATAATTATTATTATTATTATTATTATTATTATTATTATTATTATTATTATTATTATTATTATAATTATTATAATTATTATTATTATTATTATTATTATTATTATTATTATTATTATTATTATTATTATTATTTTTATTATTATTATTATTATTATTATTATTATTATTATTATTATTATTATTATTATTATTATTATTATTATTATTATTATTATTATTATTATTATTATTATTATTATTATTATTATTATTATTATTATTATTATTATTATTATTATTATTATTATTATTATTATTATTATTATTATTATTATTATTATTATTATTATTATTATTATTATTATTATTATTATTATTATTATTATTATTATTATTATTATTATTATTATTATTATTATTATTATAATTATTATTATTATTATTATTATTATTATTATTATTGTTATTTTTATTATTATTATTATTATTATTATTATTATTATTATTATTATTATTATTATTATTATTATTATTATTATTATTGTTATTATTATTATTATTATTATTATTATTATTATAATTATTATTATTATTATTATTATTATTTTTATTTTTATTATTATTATTATTATTATTATTATTATTATTATTATTATTATGATTATTATTATTATTATTATTATTATTATGATTATTATTATTATTATTATTATTATCATTATTATTATTATTATTATTATTATTATTATTATTATTATTATTATAATTATTATTATTATTATTATTATTATTATTATTATTATTATTATTATTATTATTATTATTATTATTATTATTATTATTATGATTATTATTATTATTATTATTATTATAATTATTATTATTATTATTATTATTATTATTATTATTATTATTATTATTATTATTATTATTATTATTATTATTATTATTATTATTATTATTATTATTATTATTATTATTATTATTATTATTATTATTATTATTATTATTATTATTATTATTATTATTATTATTATTATTATTATTATTATTATTATTATTATTATTATTATTATTATTATTATTATTATTATTATTATTATTATTATTATTATTATTATTATTATTATTATTATTATTATTATTATTATTATTATTATTATTATTATTATTATTATTATTATTATTATTATTATTATTATTATTATTATTATTATTATTATTATTATTATTATTATTATTATTACTATTATTATTATTATTACTATTATTATTATTATTACTATTATTATTATTATTATTATAATAATAATAATAATAATTATTATTATTATTATTATTATTATTATTATTATTATTATTATTATTATTATTATTATTATTATTATTATTATTATTATTATTATTATTATTATTATTATTATTATTATTATTATTATTATTATTATTATTATTATTATTATTATTATTATTATTATTATTATTATTGTTATTATTATTATTATTATTATTACTATTATTACTATTGTTATTAGTATTAGTATTACTGTCTTTTTTTTTATTTTGATCCATTGTAGTTTGAAAAATTGTTTTTAAAATTTGATATCAACTACTTGATCCCCCCCACATTCGAATATTTATCGTTTGTGTGTGGTAGATCGTAACGCTCCCGCAAAAAGGACGACATGCAGGTGCAACTATTCCTGGATGTGGAAACAAATGGGGAAGAGATTGAGATCTGCCCCATCAATTCCCCTCTACCTTTCCCGCAACCTAGCCCCGTACCAAGGGTACCGGCAACACGGGTGAAAGCTTACCCAGATGCTTCGAAAGGTCCGTTCATTGTTTTTTTAGGCCCATAAAGAAGCCTCTTAACATTATACAAATAGGCAAGGTTCTGGCAAAACAGTTTTCGGACGTAACCGAAATTACAAAGGTTAGACCGAACAAACTGCGAGTTGTCGTGAGTAGCTTGAAGCAAGCAAACGCAATTGCTAGCTACGAGCTCTTCACGAGAGAGTACCGCGTGTACATCCCTGCCAAGGACGTGGAGACCGACGGTGTGGTTACCGAAGGAAACCTCACGGTCGATGACATTTTGCGTCACGGGGTTGGCTGCTTCAAGAACCCCCTGATTCAAGATGTAAAGATACTGGATGTCAAGCAATTGCATTCAGTATCCATCGAAGAAGGGAAGAAGAAATTCCTCCCTTCGGATTCCTTCCGTGTAACATTCGCCGGATCCGCATTGCCGAACTACATCTCTTTGGACAGGGTTCGTCTGCCTGTACGCCTGTTCGTACCGCGGGTCATGCATTGCCAAAACTGCAAGCAGTTAGGTCATACAGCCATTTTCTGCTGCAACAAGGCACGCTGCAGCAAGTGCGGAGGCAATCATGCTGAGACCGCTTGCAGTGAGGATACTGAAAAGTGTCTTTACTGCGAGAGAACTCGGCATGACCTTTCGGCGTGTCCCGCGTACAAACAGCGCGAGGGAAAAATCAAGCGTTCCCTCAAGGAACGATCAAAGCGCTCTTTTGCAGAAATGCTTAAGAGGGCTGAGCCACCCTCGACAGGAAACATCTTTTCCTTTTTGCCAACCGATGAGGGTACATCTGACGATCCCGTCGAAGGGTGTTCTTCTGCCATGCCAGAAGGATCTAGGAAGAGGAGAATGATCAACTCTCCTAATCTTTCTCGCAAAGGTCGCAAGATAACCCCTAGCGGAATGACCAATAAGCCAACACAAAAAGCAAGCAGTGAAGAAAAACCGAAGCAAGTACCTCCCGGTTTTAATTTTCAATCAAACCAGGAGTACCCACCGCTTCCTGGGGCACCAAAAACCCCTCGTGCACCCATTCTCCGATCAGAAGATAGAGAAGAAACAGGGTTCATAAAATTTTCTGATATTGTGGACTGGATATTTAAAACATTCAACATACCAGATCCCCTACAAAATATTCTTCTTGCCCTTCTTCCTACAGTGAAGACCTTTTTGAAGCAACTAGCAGCAACTTGGCCCCTCATTTCAGCTATTATATCTTTCGATGACTAATACGGCGAAAGAGGTTAGGAATTTTATCACTGTATTACAGTGGAATTGCAGGAGTATCATCCCCAAATTCGATTTATTTTCTCATTTCATAAATACATACAATTGTGAAGCACTCGCGCTCTGTGAAACCTTTCTCAATTCAAACGATCAACTCAATTTCCACGATTTTAACATTATTCGTCGAGATCGAGACTCACACGGTGGAGGGGTACTTTTAGGGATTAAAAAGTGCTATTCCTTCTTCAGATCGACCTCCCCTCGATCTCGAATATTGAAGTCGTTGCCATTCAAACGAATATGAATGGAAAAGACCTATGCCTAGTTTTGTTATATATCCCTCCATCCGCGCGGATTGAACAGAGGCATCTCACTGATATAGCAGAGTTGCTTCCCGCGCATTTTTGATATTGGGAGATTTTAATTCTCACTGTTCGCTATGGGGGTCGCTGTACGACGACAACCGATCTTCTTTAATCTGTAACTTAATCGACGACTTCAATATGACACTTTTGAATACTGGGGAAGCAACACGTGTACCTAATCCTCCAGCACGTGAAAGCGTGCTTGACTTATCCCTTTGCTCAACATCACTAGCGTTGGATTGCCAGTGGAAAGTAATCAATGATCCCCACGGTAGTGATCACATACCAATCGTTATCTCAATTGCTAATGGGTCAACTCCAACGGATCCAATCAATATTGCGTATGACCTCACACGTAACATTGATTGGAAGTCTTATGAGACCATAATATCGCAAAGAATCGAGTCCCACGTGGAACTTCCTCCGGAGGAAGAATACGCGTTCCTTTCTGGCTTGATCATCGACGCCGCGACTCAAGCTCAGACGAAAACGATACCCGGGGTAACGATTAGACGGCGCCCTCCCTTCAAGTGGTGGGACAAAGAGTGCTCAGACCTGTACGCGCGGAGGTCCTCGGTGTATTTGGCCTTCCGAGAACAAGGCTCTATCGATTTGCTCCGAAAGTACGATGTACTGGATAGACAAATGAAGAGCTTGATAAAAGCAAAAAAAAGCGGATACTGGCGGCGGTTTGTAAACGCATTGTCGAGGGAAACAGCGATGAGCACTCTTTGGGATACCGCCAGACGCATGCGGAATCGTTACGTCTCGAATGAGTACGAGGAGTATTCAGATCGCTGGATACTCGATTTCGCCAAAAAGGTCTGTCCGGACTCTGTCCCCGAACAGAAGACCTTTCGCGGCGCATTTTTAGTAGCTACGGAAGAGCCTTTATTTTCGATGTTGGAATTTTCGATGGCTCTCCTCTCGTGCAACAATAAAGCTCCAGGGTTGGATAGAATCAAATTCAACTTGTTGAAGAATCTACCCGACTCTGCAAAAAGTCGCTTGTTGAACCTGTTCAACAAGTTTCTTGAGCTAAACATTGTTCCGCACGACTGGAGGAAGGTAGAAGTCATTGCTTTTCAAAAACCCGGAAAACCTGCCTCTGATCACAATTCTTATAGGCCGATTGCTATGCTCTCTTGCTTCCGGAAATTAATGGAGAAAATGATTCTCTTACGGTTAGCCAAATGGATCGAAACGGTTTACTTTCAGATACTCAATTTAGCTTTCGCCGGGGCAAAGGGACGAACGATTGCCTAGCGTTGCTTTCTACAGAAATTCAACTCGCCTTTGCTCGAAAAGAGCAAATGGCTTCTGCATTCTTGGATATTAAGGGGGCTTTTGACTCCGTCTCTGTAGAAGTTTCAAGCGAGAAACTTCATTCGCAGGGACCTTCACCAAATTTGAATAACTTTTTGCTCAGCTGGTCGTCAGAAAAGCATCTGTATTTCTCACATGGCGGTTCGACAACTTCCCGAATTAGTTACATGGGTCTTTCCCAGGGCTCATGTTTAAGCCCGCTTTTATATAATTTTTACGTCAAGGACATCGATGAATGTCTTGCAAATTCATGCACGCTAAGGCAACTTGCAGACGATAGCGTTGTATCCATTACTGGAAGCGAAGCTAGCGATCTGCAAGGACTATTGCAAGATACCTTAGACAATTTGTCTGAATGGGCTCTTAAACTGGGTATCGAATTCTCTCCGGAGAAAACTGAACTGGTCGTTTTTCTAGGAACCATAACCCAGCTCAGCTGCAGCTCCTACTAACGGGTAAAACGATCTCTCAGGTTTTAGTTGCTAAATATCTCGGGGTCTGGTTCGACTCTAAATGCACCTGGGCTTGTCATATTAGGTATCTAACACGAAAATGCCAACAGAGGATTGATTTTCTTCGTACGATTACCGGAACCTGGTGGGGTACCCACCCAGGAGACCTTCTGAGGCTTTACCAAACAACCATATTGTCTGTAATTGAGTACGGGTGTTTCTGCTTCCGCTCCGCAGCAAACACACATTTGATTAAACTGGAGCGAATACAATATCGTTGTTTGCGTATTGCCTTGGGTTGCATGCAGTCGACCCATACGATGAGTCTTGAAGTGCTAGCGGGTATTCTTCCGTTGAAACATCGCTTTTGGAATCTCTCTTACCGGTTGCTAATTCGATGCACAGTTATGAACCCATTAGTAATTGAAAATTTCGAGAGGCTGGTCGAACTTCAATCTCAATCCAGATTTATGACTTTATAATTTGACTATATGGCTCAAGATATTAACCCTTCTTTATACGTTCCTTTCAATGTCGCACTTTTAGATACTTCTGATAATGCTATATTCTTCGACACCACCCTGAAACAAGACATTACTGGTATCCCGGATCATATGCAACCGCAAGAGATCCCTAAGAGAACCTGAGAGTCAAAACGTTGTAATGTCACGGTAGAAAGTGTCATATGTTATCACGTTACAGTCGACAAGCACCCAAACAAAGTATCTATTTCACAAAGTTCACAATTTCAATTACTAATCTAAAGACTTCGAGATACATTTTGAAAACAAGAGTTAGGTACTACTAACTTTTACTAAGCTCACCGTTGAAACTTATTTTCAAATGAACAAAAAACTCAAGTGTGGTGTGATTTTGCTTACTTATTTACAGAAAATCAGCCTATGACGTTTACGCTCCGGGAATTCTGGCAGCAGCTCTGCAAGCTGCTTCCTTAAATGAACCTGAAAAATGCGGCTCAAGAAGGCCATCATACAAAATTCCAATTACGGATAACAGTTTAGAAACAGAAGAATTATCAAGTCCAGATCGTGTACAACAGTCAGCGTTAATTGTAGACGATGAACGCAGAAACAAGCGAAGAGGTTCACAATTGTAAGTTTATAACATGGTTAATAATCGTAATACAGTGTTCTAATTAAATATTTTGTAGACCTGATATTTCAGCACTGCGAAACAATCAGAATTCGGCAAATATTCCAATTTATCAATGCCCTGCTCTAGAGGATTTGGAAGCACCCAGAAGACAGACTTCGTTAGATGGTGAAGCGATAAAAATTGTTATCCACGATGTAGATTCAGGACCTCTTTTCGCTTCAAAAAGAAGGGTTATTCTACAAAAGGATCCCGCAGATAAAGCTCATAGAAGTGAGATTTTGGTTGTTTCTCTTGTAAAATTTCATTCATGCATGAAACCATTTCTAAATGATACCTCATGGATGATTTTGAATGTTTTTTGACTTTTCCTACCGAGAAATGTGTATCTGTATACACATAAGCGCGTATATGGTAGAGAGATAAGAGACTTTTCACCTATGCACAGTAGTATAGTATAATGGCCATATTTTATATCGCCGTTTTTGAAACTATCGATCTTAATGAGCGCCGGGCTGAAAAAGTTTCCTTTCAACTTCTACAATAAGGGCATCTTCAGCGGTGGTCTATTTTTGAAACAACTTTATACTAAATTTACACCAGCGAAACCTAAATAGAACCAGCTAATATAGACCAACTTTTCGTTCTCCGCACCGGTGTTGTATATCTTGTTGTTTTTTTAACCGCTGACATCTGTCACACTGTCAACAATTCAATACCCCATGCTATTAGTTAATGAGACTTGTTATAATAAAAAACACTCAATATTTAACAAACGGAAATTCGATCATTTTTACGCACATTAAACAATTACTTTGGCAAGACACTTTATATCCACAAGACTTTATGGATTTGACGGTTTGACCCGAGCGTCAATGACATTTCTCAGGATGGATTGGTATGATCTAAAATTTCTGCTACAAGTAGGGTTTCGGAGGATAGCGTAAAATATTTGATCGCGTAGGTCACATACTGCCAGTTATGCTTCAAGCTTAAAAGGAGCAGTCATTGTCATTTGTCCTGCGGCTCATCTAACCCGCAAAGTCGAAAAATACGAAAAACGAAACATAACGCCCCCCAGCGATCATTTAGTTTTGTTCGAGTTGCTCGAAACGAAATGCGCAATGTCACCCCAGCATTTTGAACGTTTTCAGTTCAGTGTCTTCTAGGAACATTTTCCTGGCCTCTTAAGTTCTCCTCTAGTCCCAATACAATTAAGGCGACGGTTATGGTCTTTCAGAATTCCCCCTTTTGCTGGTCGGTTTCCTTGATGCCAAAAACGACAAACCTGTTCATATTCTGCTTCAGAAAAGCCACAAAAATGAATTATGATTTGTCATAAAAAATCTTTGTTTCGTTTATTCCCCAACACTCGCAAAACGCTTATATGGAAATAGCCAAACATGAGGTATTCAATTGAAATATGACATTTTACCCACCTATTGGCAGCGTACAAAGGGTTTTAGAACCGACCAGCAAAAGGGGGTTTTAGAACGATCTATTTCTTGTTCCAAAAAGTGACAAAAATAGACCAAAACGTATACCTTCCAGTTTCAATTTTTTCAATTTAGATCTGGTATAAAACAAAATTTACACCACCGGTGCAGTAGTGAATTTGAGTTTGATCCAAAAAAATAGAACAAAATAACGATTTGGACCACCGCTGAAAAGCCCTAAGCCACGAAAAATTGAAGTTTATTTAATGGGCCCACAAAGTGCATATATTTTAGAAATCGATTTACTTGAAATTTGAACGATTTTTTTTCGTTTTAGCATATATCTCCCGATAAACGCATTAAAACACACTTGTATTTCTATTATACGGTAATGTTATTATCCTAATTTAAGTTTGAAATGATTCATAACTTTTGGTGTTAAAATGTGCGGATTTTGTATCAGATGGACATTTTTTCGGTATGAATCAACAACATGTAATATAAACTGAATTATGTGTTATAACACGGTTATAAACTTTCATAAATTTAACACAACGCTATGGCATCGTTTACATCGAGTAATTTTGGACAGAAGTTTGCTATTCCTCATTATTCAGCAGGATTATTTCGACCGTGATCAATCAATCAATGCTAAGTTCAAAACTTGAAACTGTTCAGGAGTTGAATGTTCGCGGTATTCGACAAAAGCTACGTTGGATCAATCGCTTTAAATTGCTTGATTATTTTTCGTTTAATTTCTAGCAGGACATCTGAATCTAAAAAAGCCAATCTAAAAAATTACCACAAGTGATTCTTTTCAGTTAGAGTGATTCTTTTCAATTAGAGCATCTTGAACGACTTTATCAAATTCAGAACATGATTAGGGCAATAGCATTCGTACATCCGAAATACACCTGAATGTAAAGTTTGAATATAAAAATTGAAATATCTTGAATGCAATTTAACTCTTTTAAGGTCAATAATCGGAGCAAACATTTTTTTCAGGGATTTAACCTTTTTGCCTTTCTCCTAGAAAGGTGTAGCAATCACTGGCAAAACCGAAGTTTGTGTGTATGTGTGTGTATGTGTATGTATGTGTGTGTTTGCAACTTTTCTATCTCACTCGCCTCAGAGATGGCTGGCCCTTTTTCTCATAAAATTATTCTCAAATGAAAGGTCTAGTTGCCTCGTAAAACACTATTAAATTTTATTGTAATCGGATTTTTAGTTTGTATATTATTCATCAAAATGTGAAAATCACGAAAGTTCATTGTCTCAGAAACTACACAACCGATTTTACCAAAGTTGATTTTAAATAAACGGGCTATTTGAAAAACCCTTACATTTGAATATTTCTCAAAATTGGACATGTGGTTCAAAAGTTATGGACAGAAACGTGTTCTGTAGACTATTTAAGGGGTAATATCCACCAAAAAAAAATTTTTCTTATCATTTTTTATTGGCTTGAATCATGCTAAAATCTACATCGCCCAAGTACTGATCTAAACTCAAAATTCGTTTAAATCGATTTTTACTGAACAGTTTTAAGCTCCAAAATAACATTTTTCGTATATTTTGGCGATGATCGTTTTTGTTTTTAATTTCGAAGCTTTGTAAACTAGTAGAAGTTACCTATGATCGATAAAAAGCAAAGCAAAGCCTTGGTGCTACATTCCGTATCGGAACTTGACCTTCTGTTTATTGTACACAGACTTCGCAGCCAACTGTTAGTGTACAGGAAAATTGCGGGGCTAGCGCTACGATCCTACTGACACTAACAGTTTCTCCCAAGTCGAGACTCGAACCTACGACGAATGGCTTGTTAGGCCAGCATCGTACCTCGAGACCAGCTGGGAGAGACCTATGATCGATATCGTGTCTCAAATTTGAAGTATAGAGGTCGCTGCATCAAGTTTCAAGCGTCTTTACATCACGTGTTTACTCACAATTTCCATTTGTTTTCGATCAGCCGTTCTCGTTGTATACGTTCTTTGTTTGAGTTTTTTGATACTTTTTAACTGTGAGTTATACTCAAAAGTACTTAAATGTGAGTGACAAGTTTGAGTTTTGCGTGGTTTCGGACGCCAACCGCGTCAAAGTCACTGAACGTCGAATGTCTGATTCCGCGAAAAAGGATAGGCGCAGCCTTACATCAGATAAAAAGAGGAAGGCTGACTGAAGGTTAACAAATTATTAGGTGCTTTATTATTGCGATTCTCAAGATTTATAGCATTTTGAAACTTCAAACGCGTTTTTCTCAAAACCATGTTTTTAAAATCGGCGAGCAGTAGAACTGAAAAAGTTTACATCCGATTGACTTGAAATTTTAACTGTAGTTTCTTCATTAGATTATCTAGTTAAGTACACACGATTTTGCAATTGATTAACAACAACAAAAGTTATATACAAAGTCGATTTTTTTGTCGAAAAAGAACTTTTTTTTTCAAACCGTTGCCATTTTGCGAAGAAAAATTCTAAAAATATAATCATGTGTACTCCACTAGAGATACTAAGGTAGATAATTAAAAAAAATTTTTGGTTTGGTTATAGGTGGAGTTGGGCACGACTTCTACTGCTCGCCGCGGAAGAACTTTAAAAAAAAGCGGTTTACGGCAATTGCTGCACAGCCGCCATTTTGTAAAAAGTAGCAATAAAATTGTTTTTTTCTATTTTTCAAGAGTTGCTCAATACAACGATATATTATTCATATACCTTACATCTCAAATGTCCTTAAGAAAAAATCATGAAAAAAGCCTTGTTTTTTTGAGCATTTGGTGGATATTATCCCTTAATCTCACTCATGTTTCTCAGAGATGGCTGGACCGATTTTCATAAAATCAGTGTTATATGGAAGGTCTTGTTGCCACATAAGACCTTAGTGTTTTTTTTTGCAATCGAACTTTTACTTTGCCTGTTATGTTCAATAATGTTAAATGCGGCTTTGAAAAGAAACATATTCCGAAGACTACTTAGACTCACTCACTTTTCTCAGAGACGGCTGAGCCGATTTCCACATAATTAGTGTAAAATGAAAGGTCTAGCTGCCTTATAACACCCTTCTGAATTTCACTGTAATCGGACTGTACCTTCATCTTTAATGTATTAAAATGTGAAAATCACGTAACTTCAATATTGCAGAGACTACACAACCAATTTGAACAATGCTGATATCAGATGAACGGGCTAGTAAAAGGTTAACTGATTAATTTTGTAATTATTGAACACGTAGTTTAAAAGTTGTGAAAAGAAAGTCATCTTTGAAATAGCAAAAAATCGTACCATAAATAATCGAATCTAAAATGATATTTAATTGAATGATATGCAATCGAGTCTATATATAATCGAGTCCAACCTAAATATGAGTACAGTGACGTTTCGATTATACCACGATAAAATAGTAGGAGGATGGTATCCAAGACACGACCGCATAGTTGACGTAGGACTACAATAATTTCATAATTTTATTTTGAAGCTATGTTCGATTTGAGCTCGTTTTACTCTTGTAGTTTGCTTGATTTATTTTAAACAATTTTAAGCTCAACATTTTCCAAAAGGAAGGTATTTTGGTTCGGGTGGCAATATCAAGTATATAGGTCGTCAGCCCAAATTTATCAAGCGACACCTCAAAAGACTTGGAACTAAAACTAGTTCATTGGTGGCCATTTATACTGTTAAAGTCGTCTTTGACCATTTAAAAAGTCAAGTCATGAAAAAAGAACCGTTCATTATTGGCATGGTTCGATTTTGGCAACAGAAAAAATTCTGGCGTGTTGCCAAAATCGAACGGGGTCTGTATTTTGATTATTTCTTTGCAGCACTCTATCTTAGAAGAAAAAATATTCCCTTTTACTTTCACAATGGTCCAGAAACCAAATTTAGGGGGAAATTTGGGTCTAGAGCTCTATAGCAATGTTTTAGAGGAAAACTTTTTTTTACAAAGTTACCTAAAATTATTGGAGCTATAAAATTGTAGAACAAGGTTTTCTATCTACAAAAATAAAAACAGTTACTTGATAGCATCAAAAATTTTGTCACCCTAATTTTTGATTAAATTTCCCCCTAAATTTGGTTTCTGGACCATTGATGAATATTCATTCATTCTAATACAGCGAATTTTCTTGAATACGCGAAAAGGCAACCTTCTATAAAATATTTAATTGAGTACGATTTAGTAGAAATTAAACTTCCTTCTATATCTATTTGTCTTGTTGAAGTTGGCTCACTCACCGATCACAAAGCGGCAAAGATGTAACATAATTTTTTTCCTGCAGTTCCAAGCTCGTGGAAAAAATATCGATAACGAATTACAGTTTTAGTAGAAAATGTATATTTACAGAAAATTTGAAATTGACATAGAATTTTATGAACATGTTAACAATCAATTCAGGTCAATTGACACATTTTATAAGTATACAGAATCAATCAGAAAAAATTTGATCAGTTTCAAGATACCAAAGAAATACGAAGCTACCATATTTGAAAGTTATATGTCTGTTATCTTCGAAAATAAACTGGGCTAGAACGATGCACAACATTAGCCTTAGTAATCAATGTTTGCATAACGTTGTTCAATTACAAGTAAGGTTATGGAAAGAAATATTTTCTTGCAAATGCTAATTCAAATAAATTTTCAATTGAAAAATACAAATACTTATGTCGGAACTCTAATATCAAGATGAAATGAATTTGGTTTTCCTCTATACCGCCACCGGGGAATGCAACTAGTGTTGTCATATTGGACTAAATTCATTTAGCTAGTAAAATATAATCATCAGTACAGCTCGTTTAGCTACCTATTCAAAGATCTGTACGGAGCATTTTGGTTTTCTATTGTTTTTTTAATACCTTTTACTCAGTTATTTAAATAAATCTGAAAAAAGCTGAGCGTAGAGTTTAAAAATAAACAACGCATTTTGTTGTCCCCGGCGGCGCAACATATTTTGCGGCACCCGAAAAATCATATTGAATTCTGATATTTGCTGCTATACAAAACAAGAAGAAGAAGGAGACAATTCAAACGGCAATTCGATTGTGTTCCACTCCCCACTGTGCGTCAACAGCGGCAATGTAGTTTTCACTTGGCTTGACTGCACAAAAAGAATATCGAGTTTTTCTGCACTGATAGACGACGAGTAACCAGCGATCTGTTCATACATTGCTCGGTGCAGTACTACTCCCTGTGCCATCATATTCTCCTTCAAGACATCAGTTTGCTAAACATTAACATATTTATTAACAGCAGAACGTAATACTGTCTGATAGTGGAGGTGGTTACGAACTTTCCGAAAAAACTTCACCTTCAAGACATCAAAATAGTCTAGGCTCATGGAAGCTACCATTAGTTGACCTATTGGGACGGGGAGATTCTGTCATTTTTTTTTGCCACTGCTATACTGCCGGTACCCGAATAACTGTCCCATAATGGAAAACAACATGTTGAGAAAACGGCGATTTAATATTATCCGTGAATTTTCGGGTTTCCAGCAATTACATCCAGAACCAATGACCATAACAGTTTCATGGCACCACAAGTTTATTGTTGAGAACAAAAAACCATGTATGGAATTGGTTTTACGTTATATAACTTGAAAAAAAGACAAAATGGGACAAAATATGCGGGTACATTTCAAAAGTACTCGCATATTTTGTCCCCATCACATATAAATTCAACCAGCCACCGGCAGTATCATTGGCAACGTAGATTGTACTACAGAAAAACAACATTAGTCTAGGTAATTAAATGGCATACTTCTATATGCCTAAAATAATCCGATATACACTAATCTGGAGCAAAATTATATGTTTGCAGTTTGTACCACTATGCAGTGGGACTGTAATGCGGGTACTTTCAATATGGGACAAAAACAACTTGGTATTTTTTCCATGTTTTTCCATACAAAAGTATCAATTTTAATTTTTTTCCAGAAAATATGATAACAATTAAGTCGATTCCAGATGATAACTCAAAAGTGACCAAAATCAGTATGGGACAGTTATGCGGGTACCGGCAGTATACAGGATATCACAGCAGGCAGTTGGTGTCTATTCATGAAGTCTGTGCCAGGCGTGCTCGCATATGATTGGTACATTGTTGGTGAAAATTCGACCTTGAAACTTTCATTAATTTGTCACTGTTCTACAATGAAGTGATAATGAAAATTGAAGAATCCCAAAATTGTCCACCATTTTATCAATCTAATGACATATTGATTATTGTGATCCATCATGTGGTTACATCAGCATAACCGTTTGAAATCTTTCATTCCAACATCTTGGTTTTAGTTTTCGCGGAATGTATCTCGATATAGTGCGGTTAGACGTAGTCCTACGTCAAAAAATTTTCGCGTTATATATTTGAAACATGTTTATGTCATGTTATTTGCATGTGGTCGGTGTTAAGTCAGACCGCACCAAGTCGCAAAATTGGAAAAAACGAGTTATCGATAGTATTGGATAAAGATTTTCTTGAGCTACATCACACAATAATCAGATTTTATTTGTCTTTAAAACAGCAGAAATAACAGCAAGATTTTTGTCTGCATGACCTATGAAAAGCGATTACAGTGTTCAGTCAGAATGGACCAAGTGTTTATTTTCAAGGAGACTGCCTTCGGTCAGCTATTGATAAAAGCGAACGAACGGAAGAATTTTCAAGCGTTTTTCCGGATTTCTTTGTATCAGAGAACTCTTTCACTCACCCCCCATCGGAATCTGTAAAGTTTCACGCACTGCCGTAGTTTTGAATGTGTTTTTGGACCGTTTATTGCTGTCACTAACATGACCTGATATAATGCCTTATAGTGTGCAAACAAAGTGAACCATGTGTTAAGCAGAAAAAAAGTTGAAATTATCGCAACAGCATCGGTTCGCATCGCAATTCGCAATTTACAGCATCGGTTTAAAGTCAACATAAATGAATTTCAACACTATCAGGCAACACTATCGGAATGCTTCTCTGCCCGTTAGTCAAAAAAGTATACTTTACCAGTAAATGAGGAAAATGTACATGGTACACTCTGATTGAACACGTAAGACCTTTCATATTAATACAAGAAGAAGCTGACTCGATTGACATTTAAGTGTGTAAAGCATGTTGTCAATATCTATTCAATATTATTTTCTAGTCAATAATGAAGAAACTGTGCCAACTTTTCATGAAGCTGTCCTTGAAGCACTACATCCAAACGTGACAGAAACTCCTGAACCAAAACACGAGGAAACCATCCAGTCCATCATCAATTTTACGGCAATTTTGGCCAAGGTTGCAGAGAAAGTGGATGATTACGAATAACTTAACTGAGTGAATTAACCATATTTTTGTTCCATTAAAACATTCCGCTCCTACCATTGATTTGTTAAAACAAACACAGTCTAAAATTATTTGTGCAATTGTTCAGTCATAATGGACCAAGTCATTAATGATTCTTCTTTGATTCAATCAGAGTGGACCAAGAACATTTAATCAGTTACAAACCTGTCCTTTTTGAGCTCACGGCACTCCTTTTTTTCAATTGTCACATTGCATGATATAGTTAGAGAGTTACTCCAACTTATAACATCAAAACTGCGTAAAATATTGAAAACTTCAAAATTCTCAGAGCAACAAACTTCAAACTCGTTTTTCTCGAAATGATCAAAATGTCACTTGGTCTGGTCTGACTTAACACCGACCATGTGGTAATGTATGTTCATATGTGTTTGAATGTTATGTTTTAAATGTTCGGTATAGTTTCAAAACGTGTTATCCAGACAGAAAATGAATCCGCAAATATTATTAAGGTGTTTTTTTTTCTGAAAATTGAAGTGTTCGAATAATAACAAATAATAAGTTGAAATGAGAAAGGTTTGGTCTGACTGCTAGGTGGAATAATTTTAGGTTTTTTTGACATGATTCTTGCGTGTGTTGAGTGAAAAGGGGCCGCTTTACACAACCAAGAAATCTTATAATCATTGCGAACTTGTTTGTGTTTGTCGGTTTGCATGAAATTGCTTGATTTGATTATTACTTACTTTACTTTTATTTTTATGGCGACAGATCGTTAAGATCCTATGCCGAATCCAGAATACATTTCCACAAAACTCGGTCTTGGGCTGCTACTCTCCAGTCTCCCCTTACTCTCGCTGCTCTGGCATCCTCGTCGACAGCACACATCCAGCGCGTGCGCGGTCTGCCTCGAAGTCGTCGACCTCTATCCGGTTCTCTGCTAAATATTATCTTTGCCGGTCGCTCATCCGCCATCCATGCTACATGGCCAACCCACTGTAACCTGCCGTGTTTCATCAGCTTGACAATATAAGCGTGTTTGTATACTTCGTACAGCTCGTGATTTATGCGCCTGCGCCACACCTTGTTCTCTAGTTTACCTCTGAGTATTGATCGCAGGATTCTACGCTCGAAGACCCCAAGCGCTCCTCGATCGGCCTCCTTCCACGTTCACGATTCAGGTCCGTAGAGCGCCACCCGGAGGATCAGAGTCCTATAGAGCGCAACCTAAGCTGGCTAAGCCATCCGTAATAAGCCCTATTCGCCGCTGCAATCCGCCTTTTCACCACGCAGCTCACCTCGTTGTCACATGTCACGAGAGTACCAAGATAAACAAATTTGTCGACCACTTCGAAAATATCCCCATCCATCTCCACCGCAGCACCAACACCCGTAGAACTACCACGCTCTCTGCCAGCCACCATGTACTTCGTTTGGCAGTGTTTATGGTGAGTCCAATTCTCGCAGCTTCCCTTTTGAGAGCCGTAAAGGCCTCCTCAACTGCTCTACGGTTAACACCAATTATATCAATGTCGTCCACAAAGCCCAGAAGCATGTGGGACTTAGTGATGATGGTGCGCTCCTCTGCACACCTGCCCTTCGTATTGCACCTTCCAAAGCTATGTTGAACAGTGAGTTCGAGAGCCCGTCATCTTGCTTCAGACCATCCAACGTCACAAACGCGTTCGAAAATGCGCCCGCTGTCCTGACGCAGGATGTGAAACCGTCAAGCGTCGCACGTAACAGTTTAATTAGTTTTGTTGGGAAACCATGTTCTACCATTATTCGCCAAAGCTCGTTGCGCTTCACTGTGTCGTACTTACTTTTACTTTTTTGGCTAACGGACCGTTCACCGGTCTAGGGCCGAACTAATTAGAGATGTCCAGCTTCTTCTGTCTTGGGCAGCCGTTCTCCAGTCTCCCCGTACACCAGCAGATCGTGCATCTTCTTCCACCGCGCACATCCACCGCGTGCGAGGCCTACCACGGAGTCGACGGCCTCTTCCTGGTTCTCTACTGAAGATAGTGTTGGCGGCTCTCTCGTCAGGCATCCTGGCTACGTGTCCAGCCCACTGAAGCCTGCCCCGCTGTATAACCTTCACTATATCAGCATGTTTGTATACCTGGTACAACTCGTGATTCATGCGTCTGCGCCACACTCCACCTTTCAATTTACCAACAAGTATCGATCGCAGAACTTTACGCTCAAAAACTCCGAGCACTCGTCGATCAGCTTCCTTCAGCGTCCATGCTTCATGTCCGTAAAGGGCCACCGGGAGTATCAGCGTCCTATACAGCGCTAGTTTTGTGCGAGTTTGCAAACTACGGGACCTTAGCTGGTTACGCAGTCCGTAGAAAGCCCTGTTCGCAGCTGCAACTCGTCGTTTCACTTCACGGCTCATATCGTTGTCACATGTCACAAGCGTACCAAGATAAACGAATTCGTCAACCACTTCAAATCGTTCCCCATCTATCTCCACCTCAGCACCAACACCACGGGGACTCCCACGCTCTCTGCCAGCTACCATGTACTTCGTTTTGGCAGAGTTAATGACAAGTCCCAATCTCGCTGCTTCTCTCTTAAAAGGTACGAAAGCCTCCTCCACGGCCTTACGGTTGATACCGATGATATTGACGTCGTCCGCAAAACCAAGAAGCATGTGATATTTCGTGATGATCGTACCGTTACTTTCGACGTTTGCTCTTCGTACTGCACCCTCAAGAGCGATGTTAAACAGTAAGTTGGAGAGCGCATCCCCCTGCTTCAGTCCATCTAACGTTACGAACGCGGCTGATGTCTCGCCAGCTATCCGCACGCACGATTTGGATCCCTCCAGTGTCATACGACTCAGCTTTATTAGTTTCGTAGGGAAACCGTGTTCCAGCATGATCTGCCACAGCTCATTTCTTTTCACTGAGTCGTATGCCGCCCTGAAGTCCACAAACAGATGGTGAGTCAATAAGTTGTACTCCCGGAACTTATCGAGGATCTGTCGCAGGGTGAAAATTTGATCCGTCGTGGAACGCCCTTGTCGAAAACCAGCCTGGTATTCGCCAACAAAGGATTCCGTTAGCGGTCTCAATCTGAAGAACAGGATACGGGAGAGCACTTTATATGCGGAGTTGAGCAACGTTATCCCTCGATAGTTGCCGATAGTTTTCAGCTCACTTATCGCCTTTTTCACCTCCTCCTGTGTCGGTGGCTCCACAGCTTGTTCGTCACTCATAATCGTCATCCTGTTCCTGCTCTGCTCATCCGGCTCCTCACCGTTCAATAGCGCCTGAAAATGCTCCTTACACCTGGCTGCAACCGCCGGTTTATCAGTAAGCAGGTTGCCGTCCTTGTCATTACACATGACCGGCACAGGGAAATTCCTGCTTCTGACTCTGTTGACAGTTCTATAGAATCTCCGCACGTCGTTTTCAGCATAGCTGTACTCTGCGCTGGCGAGCACCTGCTCCTCGTACTCGCGCTTCTTCCGACGGTGAGTTCTATTTTCGGCAGCTCTTGCCACCCTGTACCTCTCTCTGTTCTGACGCGTAGCCGCAGTGAGCATGCGGCTCCTGGCACGGTTTTTCTCATCTGTCGCTCTATGGCACTCAGCATCGAACCAGCCGTTAGGCTGTCTTCCACGCGTCGTACCTACCACCCCTCTCATGTGTCGTACGCCGCCTTAAAGTCTATGAACAGATGATGCGTCTGCAAGTTGTGTTCTCGAAATTTGTCGAGAATCTGTCACAAGGTAAACATCTGATCCGTTGTAGATCGCCCCACTCGAAAACCGCATTGGTATTCTCCAACAAAGGCAACCTGGAGCTTGCAACGGCCTCAGTCGCTGGAACAGGATACGGAAGAGAATTTTGTAAGCGGAACTGAGGAGGGTTATGCCTCGATAATTACTACAGTCCCTACTATGTCCCTTCTTGTAGATAGGGCATATGACTCCTTCCAACCAGTCCGTAGATAGTTGTTCCTCAGACCATACCCTTAGGATAATCTGGTGAATTGCACTACAGAGCCGCTCGCTCCCAACTTTGAAAAGTTCGGCCGGTAAGCCGTACTTCCCAGCGGCTTTGTGGTTCTTTAGCTCTTTGCAAGCATTCTTCACCTCGTCCAATGTTGGTGGGTCCACAGCTTGTCCGTCCTCCCCAATTTCTATCCTGTTCCTATCGACGACTCTCCTACCTTCCTCACCGTTCAACACCACTTCAAAATGTTGCTTCCAGGGCCTGGCCACCTGCGATTTATCGGTAATCAGGTTCCCCTCCCTGTCATTGCATGGCTGTGCTTCCACTACTCGTTCAGGTCCACTCCAGCTGGTTCACCGATCCGTCTATCAACTTTCCGAGTATACTCTGCAGCAACTTCTTCCGCTGATAACCTCTGGATGTCCAGATGTATCTTTCTCGCCGGTCTCGATTTAAATACATTGGACAACCGGGCACGAATCTTGCCTACCACGAGATAGTGATCCGAGTCAATGTTTTGCCCTCGAAAGGACCGCACATCTATGACATCTGAAAAACGCCGGCCGTCGATCAGCATGTGGTCGATCTGGGAGCAGGCCTCTCCATTGGGTTGTTTCCAGGTGTGCTTCCGAATGTTCAGACATGCAAAATTGGTACTACAGATGGCCATTCCCCTAGCCGCAGCGAAGTTCACTAGCCTCAAGCCGTTGTCGTTGCTGGTAGAGTGAAGGCTTTCCCTGCCAATAAGGGGACGAAAGAACTCCTCTCGTCCGTCTTGTGCGTTAGTATCTTCGATGACGTTCTTTCTATCGTGCTGTGGGCACTCTCCATACGTTTTTTCGAGGAGCTCATAGAACTCCTCCTTTACGTCATCGGTTTTATCGTTTGTCAGCGCGTACACGTTGATAAGGCTGTAATTGAAAAATCTGCCCTTGATCCTCTATACGCATAGACGGTCATTAATAGGCCTCCACCTAATAACACGCTTCATTTGGTTTCCAAGTAGCACGAAACCGACGCCTCGTTCCGCTCTATCGCCGCCACTGTACCGCCCGGAATTCACGTTCTCCGGTTTTGGGCCAACGCACCTCTTGTATGGCTGCTACCTCCACTTTTGCCTTCCATAGCTCTCTGGCCAAGACGCCCGCGCGTGCCGGTTCAAGCAGAGTCCTAACATTCCAAGTACCAAGTTTCCAATCGTTGTCCTTTTTCATTTGCCTAGGTCTATACCGATTATTCCGATTCGTATCATTCTCTGGATTGTTCGTAGCATGTTTATTTTCAGCATGCTGCCTTACTAGGGCTGCGATGCCTAGGCTCGCGACGGGGCTGCCGTCTTGGGTGTAGCTGGCGAGACACCACATTTCATAGTTCAGCCGTCCGCTTCGGATCAGTTACTGTTTGAGCCGCCCCTGACCTGGGAAACAGACGCTCAGGCAAGCTGCTCTTCAAGGAGAACAACTCCCCCTTCCCTGTCAGCATACGACCAAGTTCCCACCGGCTCACTGATCTTCCCTTAATTGCTCGTATCCCAGTCGGTACCACGAGGAGGTAGGGATAGGATCTGCTGGGCATTATGCTATGAATCACACTAAGTTCTATTTTTTTTTTTTTTTTTGGGGGGGGATTTGTTAGTAGCTTAGATATTTATGATAAATATTAGTAAATAATAAGTATGTGTGTCCAATCACAAATGGTGACTTCTCAACACTGTTAGAAATTTGTAATTTTAATTGTTAGGATTTGTTTGCTTTCGCAATTAGGACTTATCATTCGTAGGGATTTAAACCTACTTGTCAGAAAAGGGGAAGTAAACTTACAACTAACCTAATTGCTAACTTATTGGCTATAAAGAGAGCTTATCGTAGCAATTGAGGATTGCAACGATTTTTGTCGAAAATTGTTAATAATTTTATTTGACATAGCTTCTAATGGTTCAACACCAGTAAGTCTTTGTAATTCGAGTGTACCAAACCAAGGAGGACGCTTCAAAATCATTTTCAGAATTTTATTCTGAATCCTTTGGAGCGTTTTCTTTCTTGTTGAACAGTAACTTGACCAGATCGGTACAGCATAAAGCATTGCTGGTCTTAAAATTTGTTTGTAAATCAAAAGTTTGTTCTTTAAACAAAGTTTAGAATTCCTGTTAATGAGAGGATATAAACATCTCGTATATTTGATGCACTTGGCTTGTATACTCTCAATGTGCTCTTTGAAAATAAGTTTTTTATCATAAATTAGTCCCAAGTACTTAACCTTGTCAGACCAACTTAAAATAACCCCATTCATCTTGACAACGTGATTATTGTTTGGCTTGAGGAAAGAAGCCCTAGGCTTATGCGGAAAAATTATCATTCGAGTTTTAGAAGCATTGGGAGAGATTTTCCACTTTTGCAAGTAGGAAGAAAAAATATCTAAACTTTTCTGCAATCGACTGCATATGACACGAAGACTTTTTCCTTTTACGGAAATGCTTGTGTCATCGCAGAACAATGACTTTGTGCATCCTGGAGGCAAATCAGGAAGATCTGAAGTGAATATGTTGTACAGGACTGGACCCAAGACTGAGCCTTAAGGTACACCTGCTCTGACATGAAATCTATCAGATTTTGAATTCTGATAGACAACCTGCAGAGTTCGATCAGTAAGATAATTTTTTAAAATTTTGATTAGGAAAATTGGAAAATCAAAAAATTGCAATTTCGCAATCAAACCTTTATGCCAAACACTGTCGAATGCTTTTTCTATGTCTAAAAGAGCAGCTCCAGTGGAATAACCTTCAGATATGTTAGCTCGTATCATATTAGTAACTCTGAGCAATTGATGAGTTGTGGAATGCCCATGGCGAAATCCAAACTGTTCATTTGCAAAAATTGAATTTTCGTTGATGTGTGACATCATTCTGTTAAGAATAATTCTCTCAAACAGTTTACTTATTGAAGAAAGCAAACTGATTGGTCGATAACTTGAAACTTCAGCTGGGTTCTTATCCGGTTTTAAAATTGGAGTAATTTTTGCATTTTTCCATAATTTGGGAAAATATGCAATTTTGAAGCAGCAATTGAAAATTTTCACTAAAAATTCCATTGTGCTCTCAGGGAGATGTTTGATTACTATATTAAAGATTCCATCGTCACCAGGTGCTTTCATATTTTCGAAATTTTTAATAATTGATTTAATCTCGTTCAAGTTAGTTTCAATTATTTCTGCAGGTAAAAAATTCTGGGAAGAAATTAAAACAAATTGACGTGTGACTTCATTTTCAATTGGACTCACAAAATTCAAATTTGAGTTATGAACACTCTCAAACTGCTGAGCAAGTCTTTGAGCCTTTTGTTCATTGGATACAAGAAAACGTTCACCATCTTTTAAAACTGGAATAGGCTTTGAATGTTTCTTAAGAATCTTCGACAGCTTCCAAAATGGTTTTGAATATGGTTTTAATTTTTCAACTTTAGTCTCAAAATTTTGATTTCTCAGAAGAGTAAATCTATGTTTAATCTCTTTCTGTAAATCTTAAATAAATAGTTTTGAAAACAGGGTCACGAGAACGTTGATATTGACGTCTGCGGACATTTTTCAAACGAATTAGAAGTTGAAGATTTTCGTCAATTATTGGTGAATCAAATTTTACTTGAGCCTTTGGAAGAGAATAATTCCTGGCATCAACAATTGCACATTTCAATGCTTCCAAAGCGGAATCAATATTCACTTCGTTTTGCAAATCAAGCTCATTATTGAAATTTCTCTCAATATGAGTTTTGTATCTTTCCCAATTAGCCATGTTATAATTAAAAACAGAGCTAATAGGATTTAAAACTGATTCATGTGATAAAGAAAAAGTTATTGGAAGATGGTCAGAATCAAAGTCAGCATGTGTGATCAAATCACTACATACATGACTTTGATTCTGTTAGCACCAAATCAATTGTTGAAGGGTTTCTTACAGAAGAAAAGCATGTAGGACTATTCGCAGACAAAATAGAATAGTATCCTGAAGAACAATCATTGAATAAAATTTTGCCATTGGAATTACTTTGAGAATTATTCCATGAACGATGTTTAGCGTTAAAATCGCCGATTATAAAAAAATTCGAGCGATTAAATAATAGCGATTAAAATAATTTTTGTGCTCGCGTGTGCATTGAAATGGTAAATATGCTGCGGCAATAAATAAAATCCCAAGTTCAGTTTGAACTCAATTCCCGAAGTTTCAATAACTTTCGTCTCAAGATGGGGAAGAGCACGATGTTAGATTCGGCGATGAATAACAATTGCAACTCCACCGCCGGAACCCTGAATCCTATCATATCTATGAACCACGTAATTGGGATCATATTTTAATTTTATGTTAGGTTTCAAAAATGTTTCAGTAATAATTGCAATATGCACATTATTTACTGTTGAAAAATTAAAAAGCTCATTCTCATTGGCCTTCAATGAGCGAGCATTCCAATTTAATATTTTAATTGTTATCATTGCTAAATTTTAAATTAGAAACAATTTTAATAGTAAAATTTGTGCCTATTTGAATGGCTTCAAACATTGATTTTGCCTGCAACATGGCGTTCATAAGATCGAACATTGCCTGTTGCAAAAAAGAAAGTTTACCTGCCGTAAAAGGCCCCATGTGAATTCAAATTAAGATAATTAACTTTTGGTTGAAGCTCAGAACGAGAAAATATTAAGTCTTTATTTGATTTGTTTGGTTGTCCTAAAAGGGACAGTTTGTTGTTGAATTTAAAATTGGATATGACGCTGATTGCATCTCTGTGTTACGCCGATAGCGGGAGTTATGGTGAACTTGCGTACGACGAAGGCATCGTATTACCTGTTTTATTGAATGGGAGAAAGAGGAATATTGTGAAATTTCGTAAACATTTAGTTCAAACAATATTACCAAATCGTAGTCAGGCACTCTGATAACAAAGTTAAAGGCTGTTTCCACACTGAAAATCAGACAGCCAGCAGAAGTTTTGATTGCCAAAATCCAGAATGCTTTTTTTTGTTCACACAACATTTATTTGACACGGCACAATACAAAAATCCAGAATTCTTGTGTAGTTGCCAAAATAAGGCAGAGCTTCACCGGAGGAAGGCCGAAACCCTCAACCGGCAGGGATGCTCCGATACCGGAAAATAGTGGTTTCGCATTCAGGAACGGCATCGTAGTTAGGGATTCTATTCTATTCACCCGGCCGTAGGTTAATGTACAGCTCTACTTACGGCTGTACATTAACGTACGGCCGGGCGAATCGGTTCGCGCCACTTTTCGCGTTTAGCCTGGCAGAAGCCTTATGCGCACGGCCAACACAATAGAAAGGTGTTTTCACATTGAAAATTAGACACGGCTCTACTGAAGTAAGTGTTGGCAAATGCATTTACCGCTAATACCGCCGCTATCGTACGAAAGCGCGTCGTTTCATGTGGGGGATAATATCAACAACAAAAAATGACGCGCGTCAAAGCACATCCGAACTGTTCCGCCGTGCCGCTTCCATTTACTTCCTTATAACATCGGCCTCATGGAATTACCGGCTGCACCTACCGCTGAGGCTGTTACCATACTGCTACTGACACCCAAAGCTATTAACTCTTCAAATTAAGTGTTTTATTTGTCCTCAAAAGAACAATTGTTCAATTCCATATCGGATATAATGCAATCGCATCTCTGTAATATTACCGACAGTAATATTCTTCTGAACAAAATGATCCAACTTTTCCATTAGAGGAAGTGCCGGCTGATGTACGGCAAAAATCTCACCCGATCGCTCGCGTTGGAGTTCAGCCTGGCAGAGGCCTGAGACGTGGTGACCAAGCACAGGGCAAGTGATTTGTTTAATTTGAAGGCAGCCACAGGCGCAACCCGCTGCTATTGTCTGTTACTGCTGAGTGCTGATGTCTGTTGCTACTGCTGTCAACGTTGTGGACGGTCCATCCAGTTCACCTTCCGACTAATGAATGTAGCTAGTTTTCCCAGAAACACTCTTTTATAGCCGAAGGGGGCTACGTAATAGGCCACGCCTTTCAGTTCAGGTTTACCATTTCCTTATGTTCTTTAGACGAATTATTCCACAATTCGCATTTGATTTTTGTATCCAGCGAATAAAAACCGATGGTGCTCTCACACACGCAACGGTTTTAACCCGTATCTTTTTGCGGTTTGTAACATCAAGCGATTTCGTTTGTTCGCTGTTGCGTGTTGCATCATGTTGCAACTGGGCAGCTGGGAGACGGCGAAATTCTGTTTATGCTGATTGATTGAATCGACTTCATATTAGCTCTGCATAGTCGAACTATCTGCTTTTGTGAATGCGTTCTAACATGGCAGTTTATTATTCAATGTCGGTTATGATGATCGCAGTCTTTGCGCTGCCCCTACAGTGAGGGGTTTACTAAATAAAGTGAAAATTAGACAACTACAACAGAATTTGATTGCATCCCGCACAGAATGTCTGCTTGTGTTGATGCCAGGAAATTATTAACCTTGAATTTTTTTTTTTATTTTCCTTGAAAAAAGCATGTTGCGGTTCAAAATCGGTGGCTAATTACAACCTTTGAGATGCCCTAACATTGGGGAAATTAAGATACACGGACAACATGCACTGTGGAAGCTATTTCACATTCAGTAAATTAGACGGGTGCGACAAATTGAAATTGCTAGGATGAAACACAGAATGCTTGCTTGCGTTGACAAAAATTATTAACTTTCAATGACTTGTTTATTTGGCTTGAAAAAAGGCATTTTGCTGTTCAAAATTGGATTTGGTGATGGCAATCTTCATGCTGCCCCAACACGGGGGGAATAATGGCTGTCTGGCGACACACGCTGAGAAAAACCGCGCTGCTTCTGAGACGTGGTGACCAACCACAGGGCTAGTGCTGCTGCTAAGGAAGGACGACTGCTGTTGTCGTTGTCTAGAACTATTATGAGCAGCTCCGGCTGAAACAGGCTCTTATATAGGCCAAATAGCGTGTTTTCAATTGCAAGGTATATGATCCTGTCGACCGTGCTTGGGAAGCAAGCATATGACGACCAATCAGAGGTCGAATTTTTCGTTTTGACAAGGCTTGACTATTTTCAATAGTACAATAGTGTGAATAATAAAATTACAATTATCTTCATTTGGGAAGAATCTTAGAAGATTTTCCAATCTATTGCTGCAAGAACGAAGAAAATCCATCGAATACTAACCGATTTATTAGCATTTGAAATTGGACATATTTTTCACTTTTTTCGGTTTTAGATTTTCATTTCACATCCCTATGTAGCCGAACTTCCTGAGAGAAGTATTCTACTTCAAAATTTATTCATCTTTTCAGTTAAATACTGAATAAGACGATTACGACCCTTTATAGAGTCGGCTAATAAGCGGCATTCGCCTCTACGACCAATTTGATAGGTAACTTTAACGTCAGAAACAAACGTTGAAAGTTCCTTTTTCAAAAAAAAAATTGAATTCAGAAGAATTAGTTACCACAATAGGTGGAGCTTTTTTCTTTTTTAAAGAATTGACATTTTGTATAGTTTCATTACTCATAACTTCCATTTCACCAGCTTCTTGCTCAGGCAAAATATCAAAAGGATTGTCACTACAGACACTCGAAGTGTCAGAAAGAGATGCCTCTCTTTTCCTCCCCGCAGCGATGCGTGGTTTCTTTTTTCGTCCAGCCATTTCAGGTGATACGAAAAAAGTTAAAACAAATGTTAAATTCAAAAGTAGGTAGTATTGAGAAAGACTGATGGGAAATAACTTTCAGGTAGTCTTTAAAAGACACACTGACAAAACACAAACTTTGAAGCTATAGGCAGTCAAAGACCAGTCCACAAGCAACCGAAAAAACGTCTGATCTGTAGGACAGTTCAAGACGCACTGACACACTGGGTTCTTTTTTATGCCAACTAGTACGGATGTACTGCTGGTACGCATTGCCCAGCCGTTTACCAACCGATCAATTGTTATTTTCATTTTCATCAAAAATTTTTTGAGCGAGCGAGTCATTGAGGCTATAAATGAGTTGATTTCTTGTCACTCTTTTGACGTAGGACTACGTCTAACTGCACTATATCGAGATACATTCTGCGAAAACTAAAACCAGGATGTAACGTTGGAATGAAAGATTTCAAACGTTAATACTGATGTAACCACTTGATGGATCACAATGATCAATATGTCGTTGGATTGATAAAATGATGGACAATTTTGTGATTTTTCAGTTATCATTATCATTTCATTTTTAAACAGTGAAAATTTCATAAATGTTTCTTGGTTGACTTTTCACAAACAATGTACCAATCACATGCAAAAACGCCTGGCACAGACTTCATGAGTAGACACCAACTGCCTGCTGTGATATACTGTATAGCAGTGGCAAAAAAAATTGATAGAATCACCCCGTCCCGAATAGGTCAACTAATGTTAGCTTCCATGAGCCTAGACTATTTTGATGTCTTGAAGGTGAAGCTTTTCCGAAAGGTTCGTAACAACTTCTTCTGTCCGACATCCTAACGATCTGCTGTTAGAATGTTATTAAAACTGATGTCTTGAAGAAGAACATGCTGACACAGGCAACAATACTGTACCGAACAATGTATGAATAGAGCGCTGGCCACTCGTCGTCTATCAGTGCAGAAGAACTACGCCGCTGGGGACCACAAAATATAAAAAAAAATGGTGCATTGTACAGATAACATGCATTGTTAATTTTTGAACTCTACACTCTGTTTTTCTCACATTTATTGAAATAACTAATACCCTATATATATATATATATATATATATATATATATATATATATATATATATATATATATATATATATATATATATATATATATATATATATATATATATATATATATATATATATATATATATATATATATATATATATATATATATATATATATATATATATATATATATATATATTCAAAAGACAATAGAAATCCAAAATGTTCCGTACAGATCTTTGAGTAGGTAGTTAAACGAGCTGTGCTTATCATTATATTTTGATAGCTAAATGGATTAAATATGACAATCCTAGTTGCATCTTGCGGTGGCGGTATAGAGGAAAGCTAAATTTATTACATCTTGTTATTAAAGTTCCGACATTTGTATTTGTATTTTTCAATTTGATATTTTTTTGCATTATCTACATTATCTACAAGAAAATATTACTTTAATTGAACAACACTATGCAAACATTAATTACTGGGGCTCATGTGCATCACTCTAGCCCGGTTTATATTTGAAGATACCGTGACTGCGGGTAATTCCGCGCAGCACATTTTTCCGCGCACCCATCTTAAAAAATTATTTCCAGTACATTAAATTTCACTCAAACTCAACTAACTTGTGTGCTTTATCATGTGCATAGCATAGCCTGCTATGATAGTACAGAAATTAGGTATGTTTCAGTAAAACTTACTGTTCAAAAACAGTTTTTTAAGAAGAGTGCGCGGAAAAATGTGCTGCGCGGAATTACCCGTTGTCACAGTTACAGACATATGACTTTCAACTATAGTATTTTCGTTGTTTTCTGGTATCTTGAAACTGGTTAAATTTATTTTCCGATTGATTCTGTGTAAATTGACCTGAATTGATCTGAATATTCATAAAATTCTATGTCAATTTTGAAATTTTCTGTGAATATACATTTACTACCAAAAACTATGATTCCTTATCGATATTTTTTACCGGAGCTTGTAACTGCTGGAAAAAAAAGTGACATCTTTGCCGCTTTGTGATCGGTGAGTGAGCCATCTTCCACAAGACACATAGATATAGAAGGAAGTTTAATTTCTACTAAATGTCTAAATGTCTAAGTGTCTCGTGAGACCGTATTGAATTTTATCGTAATCGGACTGTAACGTTGTCTGTTATGAAACGAAATGTGGAAATCACTAAACTTCATTATCTTATAAACTACACAACTGATTTGAACGAAATCGATATCATAATAACGGCCTTGTATTTTAAACCATTTGATGAATAATTTTATAAAAATTGGGCATGTGATTCAAAAGCTATGAACAGAAACGTGTTCTAGAGGCTATTTATTCTCACTCATTTATCTCAGTTATAACTAAACCGATTTTTTCAAAATCAGTGTCATATGGAAGGCCTAGTTGCCCCATAAGACCCTATTGATTTTTTGCAGTCGGAATATTACTTTGTCTGTTATTCTAAAAATGACAAATCAAGCTATGGAAAGAAACATATTCTAAAGACCACTTAAACTCACTCACTTCTCTCAGAGATGGCCAAACTGATTTCAATGATATTAGTGTTAAATGAAAAGTCTAGTTGCCTTATAAGACCCTATTGAATTTTATTATAATCGAACTGTAACTTTGTCTGTTATGTATCACAATGTAAAAATTACGAAATTCCATTATCTCAAAAAATACCCAACCGATTTGAACAAAATAGGTATCACATATATAAGCTGAATTTTATGATGATTGAACATGTGGTTGAAAGGTTATGAAGAGAAAAGTGTTTAAAAAAATTTTACTCGTTTAACCGAAGATGGCGGGACTAATTTCAACAACCTTAGTTTAAAATAAAGGTTTATTAGCCTCATTGGTACTGATTTTATTTGACTATAACACCGGTCGACAAAATCGTAAAAAAATGGTGCCCTGAAGCTCAAAATACCCTAGAAAGATTACAGCTTTCTAACCATTTCTATGAAATTTGACGCCCCTAGCCATTGTCAGAACGCGTTAACTTACGGTAAATGTCGCATAGTTATTGCTCGCCGGGTTCGTCCCTTCAACGTTATGTTTACGAGATTGCTCATTTAATGCTCTGAAAAAATGTTGGTGGCTAGGGGCACCAACATTCACAGGAATGGTTAAAAAGCTATAATTTTTTTCCAGTTTGACCTTCGGGGCCACACCTGTGTTGATCACTGTAATCGAATTTTTATTTCAACCATTATGTGTTAAATTGAAAAATAATGAAGTCTATTACACGACTCATTTGAACAAAACAAGTGTCAAATGAATAGGTTGTTCCTCAAACCTACAAAGAAACGAAACCCAAAGGCTGTTTATAACTAGCTGCTATGAGTTATTATGATAGAAAGACTATTTATTTAGTACAAATATTACGTAAAATTTCGCATATTATGTCCCAAATATTCCTTAAAATTAACATCAATATTATAAAACCCAAAGAGTGGATATACATTTAATGGATTGTATTTGGCAATTGAAGGATGTTTTACAGAAACCGGAAGTCGCAAATTCGGATTTCAAAATGAAGTATGGAGTTGATTCCTGACCTCTGAGCGTTATTCCGGGTACTGAAAAGCCCCCATTGGGTAATGTTTGTCCCTTTTAGGTAGGGATACCATCTGATCAGAGGTACAAATCAGGACATCTATTTTTTCGGCAAAAACTTGATCCAAATTATTTTTATTCTGGTTTAAACTGGTGGTATGTGATTTGCACTTCAAAATGCTATTATGTTGTTAATTTATTCAACATGTATCTCGAACGATCCAATTTTATCAAGCAACTTTGAAGTTTTAGGAATTTGTATGTCCCTAAAGAATTCAGCACACATAAACTGTTTAAAATTAAATATAAAAATTGTCAAATGTTTAACACTGTTCACTTTACTCAGGCTTAACCAAAGAAATAATTTACGCAGTGAGCGTCGTGTGATCAGGTATCGAGATTTATCTGAATTTTCCACATAATTGAACATATATCAAGATAGACAAGTTTAATGTCTAATATCCCTGATATTTCAACAATAATGCAGATTTTTCCTATTTGGGACCGATTACAGGAAACGAGGCGAGCAATTTGCCTCGCCTAGAGTCACTGACGAGCAAAATGTTCTATTTGGAAACGCGAGTGAAACTTGGCTGGTGACAGCTGAGTGGAGCAGTTTCGCAGACGATCCAGCCGACTCACCATCTGTTATATCTAAATTGGTCAGGCGAGTAACTCGCTGCTCACCTCGTTGACTGTAATAGGCCCCTTTATTTCCTTTAGCCCGCAAAACGGTCATCACTTCAAATTTTACAATTTTGCCTCATAAAATGTTACTTAAAGAATTTTATCGGAGAAAAATGTCCTTTTGTTATTATTTTTACCAGCGACGAAATCGAGCTGGCAACCAGAAATGAAAAAAAATTACTGGGCAATCTCCAACAATTTTTAATATCAGGCAACATTCACGTTTCTGTTAAAAACTTACCGAATTGCCTGTCTCATAAAAATCAGGACAAATGCTAGAATATGAAAAATAAATCAGGACGCCCAAATATGATCTCAAAATCAGGATGGATAGTATCCCTACTTTTAGACTGGTTTCCAGAAATTGGAAGCTACTATGTAGAAATTTTGCTTATTTTGTTTTGTTTATTTGTTCATCGTCTTCGATCACATCGTACAAACTGGTTTGTCTTATGCTATATTTTTAATTCTATTTTTAAAACTATTTTGGTCAAGTTAAAGTCGAATAAATCACTGACGTCATTGAATCCTTTTAGGCAGGAACTGAGCGGATTGTTATAACCATAGCTTGTCCTGTACCCGGGTATGGAGATCATTGTCCAGTATCGCAACTGGCGCTGAGGAACATTTATTTGGATTAGCAGGAGAAGGTCCGAGCAGTCAATATTGATCGTTGGGACGTCGAAAACAAACAATCGTTGAAGTTTTACTCGTCTTGTTGACAGCAATTCCAAGTCAGACAAACGACATCGTTGCGAGTAGTGGGGCAGATGTACAGGGTCATTCCACGGTAGGTGACGAAGAGCAAAACGTAAAAGACATTTTTGAACTCGCTCAATGCGAATAACTTGAGAGGTAAGGTACGGGGCCCATATGGAAGCAGCGTACTCCAGAACACTGCGTACTAAAGCACAGTATAGTGCCATAAGCGCGTACACGTCAGTAAACTGTGAAGCATTGCGGCGAATGAATCCGAGGATCGAAAAAGCTTGAGCGGTAATGGCGGGGATGTGTTGGTTGAAGCGGAGCTTGGAATCGATAATTACACCCAAGTCACGGATAGACTGCACACGGTCCAGTGGACTTGTGTCGATGTTGTACTGATGTTTAATCAAATTATGACAGCGACTGAAAGTGATCACCTTGCATTTGTTGATGTTCACACGCATCCCGTTCTCTTTGCACCAACGTGAAAGGATATCGATGTCTTTTTGTATGCAAATACAATCCAACATGGACTTAATTATTCGGAAAATTATCAGGTCATCGGCGAAAAGCAGCTTTGCAGAAGAAATTCGTTGACACAAGTCGTTAATGAAAAGCACGAAAATCAGCGGTCCCAGTACACTTCCCTGTGGAACTCCAGACGGGATGTCGAACTTTCTAGAGCGTGCAGAGCTCACCTGGACGAATGCGCTTCTACCGGTCAAGTACGACATTAACCAGTCGGTTATCCAATCGGGGATATGGGCTGCCTAAGCTTCTCAATTGCGAAGGTGAGCGGAACGGTATCGAATGCTTTTGAGAAGTCGATGTATACCGAGTCCACATGATTTCGACATTCAATTTCCCGAAATAATACGCTGGTGTAGCATAGCAAGTTAGTTGTTGTAGAGCGACGCGGGACGAAACCGTGCTGATCGGTCGATATTATCGATTTAACTGCGGATAGCATGACCTCATGCATCAGAGATTCAAGAAGCTTCCCTGGACAGCAGAGAATTGATATTCGGCGGTAGTTTTCAACTTTTCGTGTGCTCCCGGGTATCATCAAGTCGGGAAAGTTTGTTCATCCAGCGATCTATTAAACAACAATGTTATCGGACCAACTAGCGACTCGGCGCACTTTTTCAATACTATAGGAGCTAATCCATCAGTTCCAGCCCCTTTCGATTCATCAAGCTTAGTAAGCGCTATGAACACATCCTCACGAGAGAAACTGAAAAATGGTAGGCGAATGTCGTGAGAAAGTACGTGCTGAAAACAATTAGGATGGAGCTGGGGCGGCACAGTGTTAAACACGCTTTCAAAGAAGCACGAAAAAAGGTTTGCGGCTTCTTCGGGTGTGTTGGCAGTGGCTTCTCCGTAAAACACACCGTCCGGGACGAGATTACTAGCTTTTTGCTCTTTAACGAATTTCCAAAACGCAGTAGGATTATGCTTCAGGTTCGACTGCATGTCGTTACTAGTTCCTTATAGGCTGTTTCTGCAAGGCGAAGTAATTCACGGTGCTCAACGATTTATTGAGAAAAAATCGTTTCCGCGTCTTGCATAGTTTGTTGCGCATAATCCTGAGCTCAGCATTCCACCATGGTTTCCTAATGGCTCCACGAACAGCGCGACGACGACTAACACCTTCGAATTAAGTATTTCGAACAGCTTGTCGTAGAACGAAAGAACAGCGTTGTCGACAGTTAGACCTTCAATCAGCTGTACCCAGTTAACAGTTGAAAATTCAGCATTAAGAGAGCTAAAGTCATAGCTCCTAAAGTCAAAATCGAGTGAATCCGGCTGGCTGTTTCCGAGTTCAACATGCGTCGAACTACGCACATCAACTTGCAACTCAAACGGTGGATGGTGAAGGTCAATTGTTAAGAGCGGAAGCACGGGTGGCGAAATTTCAAAATCGTCCGGGGAACTCGTGAATGCCAGATCGAGTGTTCTACCATTCGTGTTCAAAAAAGAATTCAATTGCACCAACCCGCATGTGGAAATGGATTCACAAAAAGCGAGTTCTTGCTCACTAGAGGCGTTAACTGTCATGCATCCATTGATATCATCATCAAAATTCCATTGAAGCTGGGGAAGATTGTAATCACCGAGAATTAAAACGATATCCATGCTGACGATTCATCGCATACAGACTGAACGGCGGCTGTGTGGGAACAATATAGTGCTGTGTCAGAATTCGGTCGTAGGTAGATACCGAAGATGTGCAGAGAACGGTCTGGTAACTTTATACACACAGCCACTTGCTCGAGCTGGCTACAGACGGTTAGCAAAATCTCGATGCAGTGTAGTGTAGATTTAACTGCAATAAGCACACCACCGCCTCTCGTAAGGGTGCTTGTAGATTCATTGCGATCACATCGGAAGAGCGAGTAATCTGATGTTAGTTCCGAATCGCTCATGTCGGACCGAAGCCATGTTTCGGTGAGTATTACCACGTCGTATTCACAGTTTGACAATCCTAGCTTCAACTCAGACGTTTTTGTGCGCAGGCCCCTAACGTTCTGGTAGTAGATGGACAAAAAGCGATGCCTTGACGCAGCAAAATTGTCGGATGCACGATTGCTGGATGAACGCGTGGTACGCTGATTGTCGGGTTCAGCGGTAGTTATCCTATTTGATGTCTCAGCAGGAATCGCAGCGGCACATCCCACATTGGAGTTAGTAAGCGTAGCACTGTAAGGCGAACATACATCAGGCAGAGTATTAGCCGGTGTTTGAGAGTACTTGCCTGATAATTGCAGTTGGAAGACCCCCTCCCCTGCCCTATCAGGACCGGGACGACTCGGATGAACGGGCTCAGCAAAAGGCACGACTAATTTGGGTGGCTTGGGGCCTTCCATAATGCGGTTGGAATTGCGTTCCGGGAACGTCACGTTTAAAATGTGTTTGACGTGGTAGGTGTTGCAGTTGGGGCTGATATTGACTGTGTGGTGATCGACGGAATAACTGTTCCTGGGATGATACTCGTCGGTAACGGTCTGCGAAATTTTTGGCTGCCATAATCTAAAAACTCACGAAACATAATGCCATGTAGAACGGTCGAGTGCCGTAGCTTTGAATGCGGGATCCAACCCAATTTTAAAAGAGATAAATGTTAAAGTTGATTCATCTCTTCCTTACGGCACTAGTTTGAATATGTCTGGGTCTTCAGTGAGATTTAGGTTAGCCTTTACCATTTCCAATACAGACTCTTTTGTCACATCGGGTCGGATTCGCGATATATAGAGCCAGAATTTGATCGGTTCAACGTAGGTTGGAACTGATATGACGGCTTGATCCGGTTCTTTACACCCGTAAAAACATTGACCGACATCGGGAGGCGCGGCCGCTTGTACTCTTCGTCTTTTGAGCGGGCGCGCAGATTCCAGCGAGGGCCATATTTTTGGTGCCGGTGGCGTTGCGACATTGATGGTGCTGGATGCCAATAGCTTAATTTCGGCCCGCAACTCACTGATAGCTTTGGTAACTGAATCAAGTGGAGCAGTATCGTTTGGTTTTGTTGCAATTGAACGAAAGTGAGAGTTTTCGAACAATTCAACGCAGTTATCTCATAGCCAGTACAGGTTGTTACGATGGTAAGTGAAGTATCCTAATAGCGCACGAGACACTCTGGTGCATCCCACATGAAAAACACCGCCACAGAATCCACGACAGACTACATGTTCGATGCCGATGATTCCTTTGTCACATTTCGAGCAATTTTTCTCCATTTTAACGATAAGCCCGGTACGCAAATCGTCCAAAAATACTTCGACAAACGTAAACAAATAGACGGCAAAAATGTATGCGATGGACGCGGCGAGATCAGCAATGTAAACAAACACAATGGTCAGATAACGGGAAAAAAACACCACATGAATTCACATACTTTGGACTATAATTTGTAACGAACTTCACTACATCCACGATATTTACATATAAAAGCACGCATAAATAAAGAACACGATGAATAAAACACCAAATAACACGAGAAATCGACGAAATAAAATTGGATCAAAACAACTTGTCCGCGAGCGGTAACAGTGCTGCCAGAGATTTCAAAATGTTATTGGATGATATTTGGTTACTTTAGCCTATTGATCGGAAACTGTCGCCGTCTTCGCCATCTAAGTACCCAGATCAGGAAATATTTGGCCATTTAATGATGAATTTCATTATTTTATGATTATCAGGCAACCAGAAGTGGTCATCTGGATTTAAAATGGAGTTGACGTCGGATTCTGACCACTGGGTATAATCCAGGTTTCAAAAACCCATATTGAATGGTATTTGGCCTTTCATTGGATGCCCCTAAGAAACGACTGGAATAATATGAGTAATATCAACTGCGTTAAAAAATTTCATGTTCACTGATAAGATCAGTTGAATTCTTTTTTCGCCACGAACAGTCATCGGGATGCGTCCCGTCATTTCGCTCCGCAATTAACTTGTATTTTTATTCTTTTTTTTTACACGTTGACAACGTCATGAGTGTACGTAAGCAACAATTTATTTATTTATAAACAATCTTTAACCGTCGCGCTACCGCGTATATTTAACCTTTTCTCGACAATTCGTACTCGCCGCGTAACAATTTCTAATCAGTGCTATGGAAAAGTGTGGAATCAACAACTGTACTTCGACCGACAACCGTTTCCTGTAGAAATGCGAAGGAATGTGTAATAGACACTTCCACGCTGTCTGCGTAGGAACCCGTAGAAATCAAGAAGAACTACTGCGTTCATTTATGCTGTCTTTATGCATAGAATGCCAGGAACAATTCATGGACCAGCTGCAACTGAAGAAACTTATCAAGCACCAGACAATTTTAAAAGGAAGCATACAATCACAAATTAAATTGAATCATTCCATAATCAATTTCCTAAACTGACTGTAACACACGACACACTGGACAGTATTAATACACTACTTTCTGAATTGAAGACGTAAATTAAAAATTTAAACATCGTCACAAACACTGCGTTCGGCGAACTTGGCCATGACTTCATATCGGACATATCGGATATTAGCAAAGAAAATCGGCAGCATACAAAAAATATACAACAGCATCTGGAAAAAGCATTCACTAATATAGAATCAAAAATTGACTATATGGAATACCAACTAGAAGCCATACAAAATAAGAAAACGAACTGCAGTACAACGGCGCAGGAACTAATTACTGAATTAAAAGCGCTCAAGGAATCCAATGCACTCCAAGAAAACACAGACAATCATCCCAGTCTGGCTGAATAACTTCGCCTTCCATTGCCACTTCCAGAATCGGACTCAGAAAAACACCGTATGCCAAATTTCACATCAGGCTGGCGCCTAATTAGCAATAAAAAAGTGTGAAAACGCGACTGGACTGAATATGACACCAGATAGCGCAAAAGACACATGCAGGAAAATCGAGCAGAAAAGGCCGCTCGTAACCTTATGCAGCAACGCAAACGCCAGCAGGAAAACTCAGACCCTATCAGCATAAGTAACAACATCAATAAACACGAAATAAACCATTTCGCCTGCAACTCAAAGAAAATTCAAATTTTCGAAATGCCTGAACAACCACTACCCTCGGACAAAGACCTCCTGGTAGCTGCACGCGTTCAATTTGCTGGGCCGCCGAATGCAGACATAACATCAAAATTTATAAATTTCCAAAAAGGCGAAACCATCAACCCATATCGGACAGAACAATGGAAATTCAGCACCGGCTCCTGCCAGCAACGCCAGCATCAGTGCCGCAAGACAGCCAATTTGAACTTAACCTCATGCGTCCATCACTCGTCCGACTCAAGCAGCAATCGTCGAATGGCGACGAGCACTTTTTGAAGGGTCGCGGACCAAAAGTAATGCATATTACACGCCTATATCTCGCATTCATGAAGGACCAATCATCATCTGTATGCGTAGAAGGAATGACACCAACCAGCATAAGAATGCTTCTTGCATCCGAAGGACTGCCGACATCTCCAGAACAACTCTAACGCGTCTTTATTGAAGTCCATCAGGAATATGGACTCACGCCAGCCGAAGCAGTAGCCGACCTTCAGTCATATCGTCATTTTTGTCAAATGAACGTACGCATCGTCTTCAACAACTTCGCGAAAGTGCAAACAAATTCAGTACATCAAATTTTCGCAAGTAAGAATGCCCTCTTCTGAGGCAGAAACATTCAATTTTAACATAAGTAACAACTTTACTAACACTTCTTCGCTTCCTTGACAGAATACGACTGAAACTCTTATCTACTGTCAGAATTTCAACCGCATGAAAAGCCCAAGAAATGAAAGAAATTCAGCAAAACCTATTGTCGTAAGAAGCGAAGAAGTATTTGGAAACAATTATAATGTATTCCTGCACGACCGGAATTTATCTTCCAGTTAAAAAAGTCAGGAGGTGGAATTCTCATTGCCATCAATGTACACTTTACTTCTGAAGAAATAATATCCGACAAATACATGCTCATAAAAATTCGTATGAATTATTTTTTAAAACTCTAGAATCTACTATGTCTAACATGAAACCAGAAGTTAAACTGCATATCTCTGGCGACTTCAACCAACGTAATGCAGACTTTATTGTAGACATTGAAAATGAATCTATCTTACTCCCTGTTGGAAGTTTTCCGAATTCCGTTTTGCGTGACTCGAACTGAAATATTTATTGCAGTTTCATAAAACTAACTACCGCTTTTAACAGTTCTTATAATAAGTTTCTCCTATGACTCAAACAATAAATTGATTCACTCCGAAGTGATTGCATAAACCTATTAAGTAGCCTAGTAGAAGGCAATGATTTTAACTTAAATTTAGAATTTACGATGATATTCGTCATTCCTCGTTCACTTTTATCTGCCACCTAACTGCCACCTTATCTGCTATAGATTTTGCTGTTGAACCTGATTATAAATGTAAAGCTTATAAATTTTAGCAGATCATTTTACATGACTGTGGCAAACTTAGCCCTGAATTCAATATAGCAAACATAAATCACTGGATATTTATGATATTCGTTTAGGACTAATGCACTCCTAAATCCAAAGTAATTTTCTGAACACACGACTGAACTTCGTTGAATAATGCGTGATCAAACTAAATAAACTGTATAATTTCTAAAGACACTTCTGTAGCGGCATGTGGTACTCGTTCTCGGTCAACTCCAATCTCCGCGCCAATTGTTCTCCGCTGGCTATTGTCTAACTCCAAAGTTGTACTCAGCAACGTCGACTCGCTGAATATATCTCCGATAACGAGGAGCATATATCAAACGCACGTTAACACCCCTACCCGTAAACCACTTACTAATTGGTTTTATTAATTTCCAGCACGTCTAGTAGAGCCACCTTCGTAGCAGGTCGTTGTAAAATATCTGAACTAGTTTCTATATCAGCTTTGCGTACTTGGTTGCCTATACCATCGTATGTTTTGATCACCCGTCCACGCAGCCACCCATTTCTCACTGGTTCATCCACCACCACGACGAGATCACCTTCTTTTATTGGTTGAACTTCAGTAAACCACTTCGTTCTCCTAGCGATTGTTGACAAGAGTAACACGTAATCCAATGTTTCCAAAATTGATTGTGTAGATGCTGCATCAATCTCCAGTTAGTGCGGAGGGATTATGTACCTTCCGTTGGTACTCTGTTGGTTGACTTGATGATTGATTGATTGAGCTCATAAGCAGAAAGCTGTTCGATGTAAGAATGTGCTGATCATGCGTCCCCAAAGGCACACAGGTTAGCGGGTGAGAATTGACTATTATTTCTGCCTCTGCTAAAAGCGTCATAAGACCTTCATCATCCAACTTTTCTCGATGCGAGAGAACTTTGCACGCCTCATTTATGGACCGTACTTTTCTCTTCCATACTCCTCCCATGTGGGGAGCAGAAGACGGAATAAAGTGCCATTCTGTATTGGCATTAGTGAACGTACCCGCTATTTTAAGATTAATGGCTTTTATCTCGTCCGCCAGTTCTCTGGCGACACCTTTAAAGTTTGTACCATTGTTGGTGAAAATCTGTTGCGGGGATCCTCGTCTTGCCACGAATCTACGAATTGCCATTTTTCAGGATTCTGCGGACAACGAATTAACAATCTCTAAATGAAATGCGTGTACCGTTAGGCACGTAAAAAGTGCTACCCAACGTTTAATATTGCTTCGTCCCATCTTAACAACCAGTGGTCCGAAATAATCAATCCCGGTAAAAGTAAATGGGCGCACATAGGGTTGCACCCTTCCCTGTGGAAGTGGGGCCAAACGAGGTGCCGATGGTTTTGCTCGATATACACGACACCACATCTAAAAAGGGTAATAATTTCGACAGACAACTATTTTTCTCCAGACGTTTTCGTTGCTCTTTAGGAAGATCTAAGTTAGCTTTTAAGACGGCCAGCTCATCTGGAAAGGCTTCAGATTGCACCATTCGCCACAGACTGATCCTGTTGGTTAAGTATCACTGAGTTTGACTTTACTTTTGGTTTTTCCTTTAAACGATAGCGATTGAGAAAATGATAAATGTAAGCTAGCTTTTTGAGAAGATCCTTCAAACAAGAGAATCTTAGAGGATCAATAAGTGGTTGAACAGAAATTTCTCGATGAATATGTACGGTTCTGAGTTCTTCCACTAAATCTTCCAAAACTGGCCTAATTTTTGACCATTGTGACTCTGTGAGAAGCAGAAACTTGGGCCACGGAACCATCTGCTGTTGGGGTCTAGATTCGGTCCGCTTCCGCTATTTGTTGCTTCGTCCGCGATATTCATTCTCGATGGAACCCAATTCCATTCACTATATTCGGTTTCATCTAAGATCTCCGCGATACGAAATGCAACGAATGGGCGATACCTCCGCGGTTCGGAGCGAATCCAAGATAAGACTGTACTCGAGTCAGTCCACAAAAATCGTTTTTGATTCGGAAGACTATGATTCTGCATAATTGTTCTTAATAATCGCACACCAATCGAAGCGGCACCTAATTCATTACTTGGTATTGTGCGCGGTCGTATCGGGGTAACTTTTGCTTTTGCTGAAATTAAAACGCATCTACATGTTTCTCCCTCGACAATGCGAAAATATGCAACACAGCAATATGCCAGCTCACTGGCATCTATAAACATATGTAGTTGAAGAGAATTGTAATTTTTCGGTTTATAGTTTGAAAGGCATCTGGGAAGTTTTACGTCATCCAATTTGGGCATCAGTTCCACCCAGCGTCGCCATTTTCAGAAATCATTGTCGATGATTTTGTCGCCGCCATTCTACACCAGATCTCCAAATTTCTTAGATAAGAATTTCCCCAAGAATGGTAAAATTGGCGATAATCCCCAGGGGATCGAACTAACTCATTACTAAGGACAGTGGTAAATAGCGATTTCGCGGAAGCCGCGAATTCCGCGAAATTCGGCATCAGCTGCGAAATTTATAAAAACCCGCGAAATGTCGCGAAAGTAATGAAAAATAGCAACATTCTATGTCATTTATGAAACATTTCGATTTAAAACCTTCGGAATTCATCAAAACCAGTAACATGGACAAAGCTGAAGGTTACTTGGCACCTCGATGGCAACAGGACGTCTTTTCCTCGCAGTACTATTGCTTTCTTGCAACCCGAGTTTGTCGGCCTGGGTTGAATTCTCTTCGGAAGGTTCGGTTACTGGATACTCTTCGAGCAAAGATTTTGGCGATTGGTGACTTGCATGATAAAATTCCAAAGTGTGAAGTCATGAAATCGAACTTTCAAGATGAACTTAGTACATGCAGCCATCTGCAAGGGGAACTAAGTACAGCAGATTGGTACTATTATTTTGGCAGGTGTTCGGATCGCAGACATTTTCTTGAAATTTTACAGTTGGCAGATAAATATTTAGCGATTCCCGGGAACTTGGTAGATACGGAACGCAGCGTGAGCCAGTATAACTTGAAAAATACGAGCCTATCGACACTAAAATTTGGCTGAAGACAATTTGACACAGTATGTACATGTAAATATATAATTGAATAAACCAGTTAATTAAATATAATAATTAAATACACCAGTTGTTTTTTGTTTTCTGAAGAAGAAGGTTGCCGTGAAATTACCGCGAATTACGAATACTTTCTATTTTGCCACCCGCGAATTTCCAATTTTTTTGCCGCGAATTACCACTGTCTCTACTCATTACTATCTGTAATAGTTGTCGCTTGGTGGGAACGACGTCACCGGTTAACAATGGTACAAGATCGGTTCGAAACTGAGATGTAAATACAAAAACATCTTCTTCCAGGATCCACATCATTCCAAGAACGCGTTCTGTTGCGGTCAATTTTTCGGCAGAAAAACTTTTTCTTCGCTGTTTTCACCGAGCCGTTCGAGTATGTCAACTAAAATTTGACTGCCAGTTACGAATTTCAAATCCTGCTTTACTGTTTATCAGGCTGACTTTTTTCGCAATTCTAGCCGCCTCATCGATTGTATTTCTGCTATCGAGATAATCGTCTACGTATGTATTTTCGATGATGGCGTTTGCTGCTCCAGGATATTGTTCTGCATGTTCGCGTGCATTTTTATTTCTCACGAACTTTGCCGAGCATGGGGAGCACGTTGCCCCGAATGTTGCCACGTCCATAACAAATACTTCTGGAGCAGATTTGGGGTCATCCCGCCAGAGAAATCGCTGCGAATGGCGATCCTCTTTACGCATGAATAACTGGTGGAACATTTGCCGAATATCACCTGCTACGGCATACTGTCGTTGACGAAATCGACAAAGTTAGTGGCGGGGTCGTTAAATCCGGTCCTTTTAATAGAGCTGAATCCAGTGAAACCTTACCAACGGTTGCGGCGGCGTCTTAAACAACGCGTACCTTTTTAGGTTTCCGAGGATTACGGACCACTCCCTAAGGTAGATACCACACGTTGTGCGGTTGTGAATCACGAGGTTTTTCTGGCGATGCTCTATGAGCGTAACCTCGTGCCCGATATTCAACGATTTGTTTGATAACTCCCTCTCTTAATTTTGGATCTGCTGCTAGCCGGCGTTCTAAACATTTGAGCCGACGCTCCGCCATTGGATAACTGTTGGGAAATTTTACTCTGGCCTCTCGCCAGAGCAATCCAGTCTCGAAGCGTCCAGATTCTGTACGTTTTGTTGTCTCTTCCAATATACTCAGTGCACGTCGATCCTCGATTGATCCCATGGGTAAGATATTGTCAATCCCAGCATCCTCTGAGGTGAAGTAATCTTTTGCTATAGAGTGTAGCTCACGAACGCCAGAACAGTTGCATATGTGTACCATACATCGATCTGGTTCTACTGATTCATACTGACCACCGAAAATGGTCCATCCCAACAGTGTTTTAACGGCTATTGGTTCCGTTACCCTTCTATAAATTTTGTTCAGCGGTAATTTCAACCATGCATTATCTACGCCTATAAAAACACCAGGTACCAGATCTGTGTAACTGTTTACCGGAAGCCCGCTTAGAAACAGGTACTGTTTTGCAAGTTTCTGATAATTTAAAGTTTGCTTAGGCAGTCCCAATGACTTCACGGTTCTGACATTTTTTGAAATGAACTCAGTTTTTTCATCCTTTCTATTGACTATAAGCTGCACGCGTTGACAATACGATTCGTTCCTGGTAACGTTACTTGACTTTCCTTCGTTTCGCAGCGTTACTGGAATAATCTTGAATAGCGAAGATTTATGTCGCTGGCTGTGCGTAGATATTAAGCCTGACGGTGTAACTCCTTCCAAGTTTTCAGTTTGGATATGAAGCAACTTATGGTGCATTTTTTTACACCTATTTACCCCGCAAGGTTGCTTTGTTCTACATGGCCATTTCCCGTGGCCCGTCAAACAACGACCGCACATATTTTGATCTTCAATATATTTAATACGTTCCTTAACAGTCAGCGTTTGGAATTTTCAGCAATCTTGAATCTTATGGTCGTTACGCTGGCACATGTGACATGGCCTGCTATTCATGTTAATTAATGTTAACATGTTAACACGCAAGTTCATTAAGCAGACAGTATGTGAAGTAAAGAGAACGAAAACTAAGCAAACTGGAAATATGATACAGATTTGGAAAAATATATCGCATCCCGACGCACAGTGGGACGAAATCAAAAATAGTTGTACATTGGTGTTTGTGACGAAACGCATGGTTTTAGCGTTTCGATGTCTTCTAGAAAGTTTCTCAGTTTTATGAGTACTTTATTTTGACGGTAAATTTTTTTGAATAAGGGGGGTGAACACCAATATAAATTTTTTTTTTATTTCTCGATGAACTTGGTAACTTGCTTCTGACACATTGTAGAACTAGTCATTACGAGCAAGTTTGTAGAGCATTGGAAAATTCTATCTCTTAAACTGACAAATTTATAAGGTGTTAAAGTAAATCACCCCCTTAAAATATGTTTTTGCGTTATGTCTGGTTTTTGCATTTTGGCAGCTACTTTCAGCTTCATTTCACTCGGATACTTATTCCCTCCAATTGTATATATGTATATATATATATATATATATATATATATATATATATATATATATATATATATATATATATATATATATATATATATATATATATATATATATATATATATATATATATATATATATATATATATATATATATATATATATATATATATATATATATATATATATATATATATATACAGAGCCGGATTTATGGGGGGGCCCGGGCGCCGGGCCCCCACATTTTTAGGGCCCCCACAAATCGACAAAAAGATTTTTTAAGAGATTCAATCAAAAGTTCGATTCACAGTAAGAAAATTCGAACAGACCATTACAATCTGACACTTTCCTTAAGTGTTATTTTTTCGCGAGCGCCAATATCGCAACTACATCCATAAGAGTTCACCTTGGATTCTCTTGGAATGACACACATTAACATACCATTTGAATCGTACCAGCCCGCATTAAACGCCTAGAGTTAAAGTTTGGCCGACTGTAATTAAAAGCGCCAATCGAAGTGTCAAAACTCGTTCCAATCGAACATCAGCAATGTTAAAACTATGATGAAAAAACTGTTGACTGTTTGATTGGAACTTTTCAATGACAGTCGGCCAAACTTTAACTCTAGGGCTTTAGCGTGCATGGGTGGTAAAGCAGATAAAGAAAATAACCCACAAGTTTTTTAATGCATTGCTTTTGCTCACTGGTCCGAATCAGGGATACCAGATGTGCTTTGCAAAATGCAGATTTTCTGAGCTCGTGTGCAAATTTAATTGACCTGCAGATATGTGTAGTTTTTTCCTAGTTTCCATTATTGTCAGAGTCGTCTTATATTTGTGCAGTCTTTCTCAAATTGTGTGCAAATTTTTGCCTGTGGATCGCATTTTTTTCAAATTGCGGTAGTTTTTTTTCAGGTATCAAGAAAAAAGTTTGAAGATGAAACATATTAAAAATAGGTTGCGTGCGACTGTGAAGAATGAAAGGCAGTCAAACTTAGCATTATTAAGTTTCGAGTACGAGTATACTGAAGAAGTTATGTTGATTATTTAATTAATAAGTTTTCTGCAAAAAAACTCGTAAAGCATAGTTTCCAAGCGAAGTGAAAAATTTGACAAGTAAAAAGCTTAAATTTTCGCTTGGGAAATCTGTCGTGAAAACCCGTTTGTGGATTACGCAGGTATTTCACCAGTCTGCAATTTACAGTTTAAGTGAAGCGAAATTCACGAGTTTACACTCCGAGCGAAGTGAAAATTGGCTGCAACTGACAGAATATAAACGCACGCAAATTTTTGCTTGCTGCTGCTTTTTTCACTAGCGTTTGCATGCGTGAAAAAAGTGAACACAAGAAAAAGATGAGATCCACAACCTTTCGCGATCGCACAACGATTTCGCTTGATCGAATTTGTCTACAGTTCCTAGCGAAGTGAAATTTTTGCAGGTTGCATTTTTCAAGAGCGTAAAAAAATGATCATTTTGTATGAGATTTTCACTTCGCTTGGAACTCTAAATAGGACTTAAGAAAAAATTCTAACAAATTTTTGGTAATTTTTCAATAGCAAATAAATGCTTTTAACTCGTACGA